>NC_088321.1:3761074-4061074 GCF_910592395.1 Lineus longissimus
GTTGTTTCGATTAGCCTGCTATGATAAAAAGCTGTTTATCTTGGAAACACCTTGTCTCCTATTGACTGGATGATGAGGAGACATACGTCGTACATTATAGAAAAGTGAGGTCTAGGTGTTGTTCTTTTGAAGGAGGTTCCATTCCTACTTCTTTGGAGAAATAGTGAGGGAAGTGTTTTCCCTGAGTGTGAACAGGACTTACATACATGTACATTGTATATACTATATATGCGTGTGTGCATGTGACACGAAAAGAACAACAGTAGTCACCATAGCCGAAATTCCGTTCCGCTCTAATGGCTTCGAAAACAATAACCGATCACTTTTCCGGGACCACAGAAACACCGAGATAATCTGGTGAAAAGTGTAAAGGAAAACAGCGTTCCCCACAGGAGGGATTAGGAAGCCCTGAACTGAAAATGACACGAAGAGAGGGAGATCATGTTGACAAGCACGTCGAATCGGGGGAACCAGAACGCGCCGAGAATGATGCTGGGTCTTCTGGGAAACAACTAGATACCGCCCCACAGGAGGGAGATACTGGCCTACCAATTATCGATGATCCTGTATTGGCATACATTGTATTTGGACAGCAAACGGGTACGAATGATAATGTACGGAAAGCAGTGGTTGGTTATTACTCCGCTAGTCAGATTCGTGTTGCGAAAAATAAGTTATGGGGAGCGAAACCTAATCTGTGTGATATAATAGGTGACTTGCAAGTGCGCAAGTCATCTTCTGCGAGGCCGGAGGAGGAGGCGAATACTAGTGATATCATTGCCGCACTGAGAAAGCTTGACAAAGTGAATAAAATGCCGAGAATCGTGATTTCGGCAACTAGGCTTGCGGAGATTCCACGATCCCCACCTGAGGAACTGAACAATATATCGTTGGCTGATAGATCATATAGTTTAGAACACAAAATGATTCAGATACAAGAGATGGTAGAAAAGTGTTCACATGACATGAGAGAATTAAAAGCAAATGCCGATAACAAACCACACAAATCATATGCCGAAACATTGAAGCATAAAGGTACTGACACTGACGATGAGGAGAGTGGTGCGATGCGTAGGCCGACTGTTGAGCCGGCTCGGTGTGAATCGATATGGGGCGATACCCAGACTATACGTAATACCGAAAGCGGAGTCACTGGCCAGATGACTTTCAACAGTATATATAGTTCGAAATCAGGATCTATGAGTAGGGGGCGGGGTTCTAGAGGTGCGCGTGGCCACGGGCGCACTAATCCGCCTATGCCCCAAAACGTATTAAGATTGAGGGGAAGTTGCCGGTCCCTGAGTGAAACGAGTGCGGATGATTCTGATGAGGAATATCGAGTATCCAGTTATGAACAGAAAAAGTTGAAAAGGAGAGAGAAATCACGACAGAAGGTGATCACAGGCATATCAGCTGCGAATTGTGGTTTCAAAGGTGCTTCTGAACCCAACAGGGACTTGTTTATTTTTCGGCTTGACCCTTCGACCGAGAAAGAGGACCTTATGAAACATCTCGCTGATAACAAGATTGAAATCAGGGGATTACAGCTAGTGTCGCATGCCAATGCTAAGTTTAGATCGTTCCGACTAACTGTAGCGAAGTTCGAATTCAGCAGATTATTTGACGACGCATTATGGCCTGAAGGCGTACGTGTAAGGAAGTACAATGTCCCTCCGAAAAAGGAGGATGAAAACACCGAGGACTAATCATGATATATTTGTTTCCAAAGAGTAGTGATAGAACAATCACCAGTACCCAACTCTTTCTTGTTAGTTGTATGATTATGGGCTTGCTGAACTTTACGTCGTACAATAGCAATGGACTCGGATCAGGGCGAGTTGAACACATGTGTGAACTGAACGCATGCACTGACTCTTTATTACTGCAAGAACATTGGCAGTTTGAAGAACAATTACAAAAACTTAGAGGTGAATTGGGTATCAATATGAACATTCATGGTGTTACTGGTATGAACGTTGAGCAATTGCTGGTTGGCCGGCCGCACGGAGGCGTGGCGATTGCCTGGGACAAAAGAATGGAAGCGGTTGTTACACCTATACAATGGGTTTCGAAACGTGTATGTGCTATTGAGGTTAAAAGTTTGAAATTAGAAAACAAAGTTATATATTGTTAAATGTGTACATGCCGACCTATTGGGGAGGCCACCAGAACCTTATAGAATTTAACGGCGTTCTGCAAGAAATCTCTGCGATACTTGCAGCTGCAAATACCCCGGATATTATAATTGGTGGTGACTGGAACACAGATTTTAGTAGAGCTGATTCAGCACATACCCGAGCTCTCTTAAAATTTATGGAAGAGAAGAGTTTACTTTGTGGAAAGACACATACTGCTTGTGACGTAGATTACACATATGAGAGCAACATAACTGGTTACAGATCACTTATCGATCATTTTCTGGTATCGGAGAGGATTTTTAATAGAATAAAAAAATACAGTGCCCTGAACAAAGCAGACAACCTCTTTTACCACTCCAGTTTACAATTGGTTGGTGAAGTAAATAATCAAACTGATAAAAAGTCCGATATCAATGATAGAAAGGCGGTAAAAACCCAGTTATGGGACAGTGTCGCTCAAGACGACATTGTGAGGTATCAGGAAGTATTAACAGCCAAATTAGGCGAAATAAATGTTCCCTTTCATGCACTTAAGTGTAATAATTACTCGCGTACGAACCACACTGGGGATATAGAAAAATTCCACGATGATATAGTATCGGCATGCGTTAGGGCAGGTGATGAAACCATACCTTTTAGTAATAAGAGTACCTTTCGCGGTAGAGCAGGTTGGGACGAAGAAATCAGTGAGCAAAAGAGACGGGCTCAGTTTTGGCATGAGTTATGGAAGGAAAATGGGAGACCAAGAAATGGTTACGTCGCAGACATACGTCGCCACACTAGGGCACAATATCATTTAGCAGTAAAACGGGTAAAAAAGAATCAAGATAAGGTAGCTGCAGAAAAATTGGCAAACTCAACTAGGGGTAAGAGTGGTAAGGAATTCTGGACAGATGTAAAGAAAATAAAAGGTACAGGTCGTGTGACACCTAATACTATGGACGGTGTTGAGGGGAGTGAGGCGATATGTCAAGTTTTTGCAAATAAATTCAGTAGGTTATACAACTCAGTTCCGTATGAAGTTGATGAAATGCATGAGTTGAAAATGAGTCTAAATGATAGTATTTTACAAAATTGCTGAGTTGGTCAATGCCAAAATGATCATCGAGTTAATGTGCAGGAAGTCATTCAGGGGGTGAAACAGCTTCAAGCGGGAAAGAAAGACAGTATTTCAGACATTAGATCTGATCATTTTATAAATGGTGGTCCTAAACTTTATACGTATATATCGTTTCTGCTTAGTTCGATGATCTCACATGGTTACTGTCCTACCAATTTTACAAGGTCTAAGGTAATACCGATACCTAAAAATAATAGGAAGTCTTTATGTTCATCAGAGAATTATAGAGGTATTTCTCTGAGCAGCATTATTGGCAAGATTCTCGATAACATCCTATTAAAGAAGTACAATTCTATTTTATCTACATCTGACTCCCAGTTTGGTTTTAAGGCTGGGATGTCAACGGCTACATGCAGCACTGTTGTGAATGAGGTTATAGAATATTACAATAGCTGCAAAACTGCAGTCTACTGTGTTATGCTTGATGCAAGTCGGGCCATCTATTGTGTTCATTTCATTAAATTATTTAGGGTATTGATGAAGAAAGGCCTGTGCCCTTTAATTGCACGACTTCTGGCCAATTTATATACAAATCAGATCATGCAAGTACAGTGGGGTGAGGTTTTATCGATGGAATTCTCAGTTAGGAATGGTGTAAAACAAGGGGGTGTATTATCGCCAGTATTGTTCGGTATATATCTTGACGAACTTTTAGATAAATTGGGTAAATCTGGGGTTTGCTGCCACATTGGCAGCATATTCTTTGGCGCCTTTTTCTATGCAGATGATGTCATCATTTTAGCGCCGTCATTAATCGGGCTTAGGAAAATGTTGAAGGTTGCAAGTGAGTTCTCGCTTGAGTATATGATTTCTTTCACTGCGTTGAAAAGCAAATTTCTTGTATTTGGGTGTAATGATCCTCCACCCGAGGTGGTTTTTCAAGGTAATGCAATCAGAGTATCCCAAGAGAAAATTAATTTAGGGATACTTCTGGGTCATGACGTACGACGTAGGCGGATACAACTATGTATAAATGATCTTTATAAACGCACAAAAATGTTAATGTCTCAGTTTAGATTTGCCAACTACAGCACAAGATATAGACTATTTAAAACCTTCTGTATGTCCCTATATGGATAGCAACTATTAGACATGTCAAAACCGTATATGGAAGACCTCTTACCGTACACATAATGAGCTATTATCAGATATCATTCAAGATTGCTGTATTCAAAAACAATTGGAAAAGAGAATGGTGAAATTCGTAAGTGGCTTGTTTGTTGTAAAAAACAAGTACACTCGGAAATGTATCCAGTTGATAGTTTCAGGCAGCAGTTCACCACTAGGGAAAACGTTTACCTACATTATTCATAAATATAATTGGAATAGGTACAATTTGGCACTTTTAGGATATATGTTAGATGAGGTTTATAAATTGCCAGGTCAAACGAGGGTGGGATGTCAAATTAGGGAGCTTTTAGAAATAAGGGATTAGGGGAGCAACTTTTTGTCGTCTACTAAAATAAAAATACTTCTAGACTTTTTGTGTACAATGTAAGTGTGAATACTTTGATTGATTTTGCTATAAGACTTGTAATACTAGGAGAGGTCATTGTGTAGAAAGTTATGACGAGAAATTGGTTGTTCTTTTGTTGGCACCCGCACAAAATGTTCATGCACGTTCACAATCTTTCTGTACTTATAGTACGAATAAACATATATATATATTTGGTAGAATATTGCTAGATAAATTGGACTCGATCAGTTTTGAAAGAGGTAGATGATCCTCATGCATGCGTTCACTTTTGTGCTTTACCAATAGATCACCGTGCACCAATATAGGTAGACCTGCCTACGCTTTCCTTAGTTCAGATTCTGGAGCTGATACATCATAGACTGGAGGCTTGATCGACAATTAGTGTTACAGTGCGGCATGCGCACATACTTAGGATGCACAGTGTAAATCATAGAGGCTGTAAGTCAATGAAAACAATTCATATTTCGAACATTTGTGAAAAGTAAGTCTACAAATCTACGAATTTTCTACGTTAAAGACGTGAATTCGGTTCATTCGTGAAGAATGGTCTCACGTGGTGTGTTCACTGATATTCGCTCTCCAATATAGACTGGAAAATATGTAATCAAAATGTCCTTAAAGAACGAGGAATTTACATAAAGTGTGCGATATTGCAATCCCAGCGTACACTAGATTTTATTCGGAAGGTGATAGAACATTGCTAAGCAGGGAATGAATCGTGTACGTTGTCCAAAGTGGCACTGGTGACTGTAGTGCACAAGTGGTCGAAGTGACAAAAAACTCACAAATACCAGTAGTTCGCATCGTGTCAACACCGTACTCGCGTTAGAAAAAAATCCCATCGTTAATTTCTATTTGCTAACGGTTTGGTATAGGTTTCAACACTAAAAATAATGGCCTCTAATTTGATAAACATGATATCATATCATAATTTTACTCGAATGTAAAACGACCATCTTTTACTACTAATCCTTGTTTGAAGAAATACTAGGAAAACAATGCAAAAAATTACTTTTGCTAATATTCATTTCAGCACAATTATAGTGATGCCCAGTCACCAACAAGGATTAAGTTAAAGGTAAAACAATGGCCAGTGACATGTTCCCATCAAGTTTAATGTACCCATGCGAAGTGCATACACAGAGAACAGTGGGGATGCAATAAAATTGCAACTAATTAGGAAAAGCAAATAAACGCAGTGCATTATTTTAGTCTTACCAGATATCTGTCTTTAAGCCATATCCCTTTTTCTCGTCGTCCTCACCCCTTGTTGCCTCCGGTGACATGTACTGAACTGTTCCTTTACCAGCTGTTGTTGCTCCATGGGTCAGAAGACTGGCTTCGAGCTTCCTCGAGATTCCGAAGTCCGCCAGTTTGATAATGGGGTCGTCGAGGCTCAAAAGGACGTTGGCAGCTGAGTAAAATGATAATTGTTATTGCGTTGCTGCAAACAGGTGTACATGTAAGTGCAGAAATGATTTAGGATAGAAGACAATTATTATTAAACCCAGCTCGTCAATGTTGTAAGACTGGCTGTTACCCATCATGACTGTGATTAGAATGAGATCACAGAAATATAAAATTAGTATTTTTGACGATAACACAAAAATATCTGATTATTCAGAAAAAAAAGATAACTGCCTGTCATCTAAAGTTGTTTATGTAAGAGATGGAAGCGCTGAAAGTATCTAAGATGCCTGATATAGGATTAATTAATAAACATCTAGCACGGTGACTATGGTATGTTTTACAAAGCCCTCAATCAAGTAGGACGTGCCAAAAATGTATGTATAAAAAAAACCGTCTCCATGAGCCGGCATGCAATTTCAATCACTTGATCGTTTATAACCGACCCCATTATTACTGCTAACTTCGGATTGGTTTAAGGAATTGATACTGAACTTGAGGCATTGATTGTCTCATCAAAACCAACGCGGCTTCGTTGGTGCATAGTGCATTTACACTGTAAAGTGCGGTTCATTCTAAACCCAGGTGTTTTGGAATATCGTTCTGATTACACATAAATTAAGTACACCTATAGGACGTGCCGAAAATATCCGTATCAAAAACATCGTCATGAGCCGGCATGCGATTTCAATCACTTGTTCACTGCACAGTTTTGACTAATGAGACGTTATAGGTGACATACTACGCGTTTATAACCAACCTCATATTATTGCTAACCTCGGAGTGCTTTTAGGAATTGATACCGAACTGGAGGCATTAGGTGTCTCACCAAAACCGCAAGGGTAGAGCTAAACTGTAGACCAAGACCGACGAGGCTTCGTTGGCGCCTAGTGCATTTACACTATAAAGTGTGGTTCATTCTAAATCCAGGTGTTTTAGAATATCGTTCTAATGACGCATCAATTATCCTCATCGCTCCCAAATATCCATAAGTAACGTTGTTTAGTACTTAAAGTGGTTACGGTCAAAGTATACTGTACGAAACGCATGGCCATCATTCTATGCTATCTGGTTTACTATTACAATTATCAAAAATACATAAAATAAAATAACTATAGAAAAATGTACTGTTTTCTGTTGTCGTAGTGAATTTTTTACGAGTAATACAATGGCCTTCCTGCCCAACAAATGCATCAGCAAATTTTACGCGGGTTTCTGATTGGAACCCTGTTGAAGGCCCTTGCTTGTCGACATTTTCATTTGGCTGAACCCATAGCAAACTGATCTGCGCGACACTTTTAAACAGGAAATGGGGAAGGATATGGAGAAGGTACATTTTCTCAGGCTGTGAAAATGTAAAGAAGTAGGCTAACGCGCTAAGGTGCAAAATGCCTTTTAAAGTATTTACTTGTGAATCATAAGTCAAACGTCGCTTAGATATATGGATCACGTTACTAGCTAAATCTGCAATAAAACAATCAACCGAAGCTCGCCGGGGTGCCATAACAATACATCGCTTTCCACGGCAGGAGTTGACTACTTTTCGAGGCTCCGATGATCATTATGAGTCGACGTCGGCTGATCGATCACAAGACAGCTGCTTTCTATCAACTCTCTGACTTACAACCAGCAAATTGATCGCCTATCGTCCTATATTGCACTTGCAACATTGTCGCTAAACATCAATAATGCCTGCAACTCTACGAGTAGGCCCATCGTCATTTCCCGGCGTGTCATGGTAGATTTTGTTACCGCAAGTATTAAAAGCCTGTGTCATTATCATCAGTTTATTACTTTAGCACGACATCAAGCATCCAATTCGGTAGAGGGGCAACTCGGGACAAGGTTTGGCGACGTATTCACTCTAAAAAATATGACGTCGACATATTGAAAACTCACACGGTGATTGCAACGAGGTCGGGCCTCTGCAAAAAAGTTTTTCTTGATATGATGTTACATTTCATTATAGTCATGCGTTGTTTTCTTTTTTTATCGTATTTATTTAGCTCATCAAGTTGATAAAGAATATTAGTAGCTGATTTTAATGTTTAACTAGCCTTTTTGAAAAAGTGTTTCGAATCAAGCTTAACTCTTTCAGCTCGCAGACCGTATACGGTAGGGCATGCTTGATCTCAAAGCCGTGGACCGTATACACGTTCGCAGTTTAAAACTCTCGCTGTAATTTTTGCGTCACCAGCGGGCTAGCTATCGGGGCTTCGGGAAAGAACTGCCAGATTGCTTTCGCTCCGAGTCCAATCATTTGTAGATTCGTCAGTTGATCGTAGATGGCACTCTGAGCTGTGATCTATCGTCTGCGCTGAGAACTCCGATTTTGCAAGAATGGGGTAAAATCAAATCAAATCAAATCACATCACTGCTGTAGGTAAAAGCTAGAGACCTCTATTAGCCAGCATGTACATTCTGTGTACATTTTAATGAATATAGGTTGGTGAAAAAAGTACACCAAGGGTGTTTTAATTCCCACCAAATTTTATATGTGTTATGAAGAGGCTTTTATCGAAATAATAGTAAAAATTCAAAACATTCCGATACCGATTGCCTGAGAAAAATTGATTTGTGTACAGCATTGCCATCAAATCGTCACTCGCGGACTGATATGGGCCTATTAGAATACACAAGTTCTAAACTGGCTAGTGAGACAATATTTCCTTAAATTAATTATCAAAAAGTATATCCCTGTTATGGCCTGGCTCTGTAGATTAAGAATCCACGAAAGATTGAAGAATAAATCCACTTTCACCCATCACAGTCATGTATTTACCACAGCTTCACAGTTCAGTACGGACTATGACTGTCAGTGCCACACTTCCGCCTGTGGATAAATACATGTCTCTGCTACATTTTATTTGTGTGTCTATATATGCCCTTACAGACAGTTCTGGTGTATCAGTTATGCATCTTAGTGGATTTTGGAACTTTCATCAAATTTTGTTTGTGTACATATATTCTTGCCAATTCTTCGGAAAATTCTGAAGGACAAAAAGACTGATATTTATTGTGGGTTACTAAAATTTGTGTGTGATTGACTTTATGGATATGTTTATGAAAAGAAGAAGGAAGGAGCTACACAGTGACACCAAGTTTGCTGATATAGGCTGAATGCTTTTTTTCTTTCTTAAAACTGTCTCTTTCAGTAAAAACGCTAGAGTTTTCAGATTAACGCTTGCAAAAAGGGATACGGGCTGAAAGAGTTAAAAGAAATAGTTTTGGCGCCAATGACGTCAGCAATGGCGGATTTGCACTGCAGTTAAAGCCGATTCTTGTAGAGAATTGATTCTTGTAGAGAATCGACTCAAAGTTGCGAGTAGACATCGGCACAAACAGATTGAATAAATCATTTTCATTAACTTTTCATTAAATTTTTTTTTCAATGCTCGATGCCTTTTTCTGGCGAATATAGTGGTAGTAGCTGCAATCCATGAATTTGATTATGTTCAAATCATTTACAAGATTAACTGCAGGGGCACGCATTTAAACATTCGCACTTGTAAAACCTTGGAACTCCATATGTCATGTTCACGGATTAAGACATTTAAAGAGATGTTAACGATATTGACCGATCTGATTTTTATATTATCAACCTGATCATGTTTTGGCCTACTTACGTTTGATATCCCGATGGGCTATGTGCTTCTCATGGAGGAACTTAACGCCACAGAGGATCTGATGCGTGTAGTGCCTTAGGTCATCTTCAGGAAGAGGTGTTTTTTTAATCTTCCCTGCCAAAGATCCCTATCGAACAATCAATCAATCGTTAAGTATATGGTAGTTGCTAAATTCATCCGCAACGTGTTTTGACATTTTGAAGATCATTATTTAGTAAAGAACATCACACCAGGCTGACCATTGCCTTCAAATTAATGAGCTACCCAGACTCGTATGTGGGTTCGGGAATGTGGCACTGTTCAAAACGGACCAGAGACTATATATCGGGCACACAACTAATTCCATTGTTTGTAGTAATTGGATCTTACCCCGGTCATATATTCCATTCCAATGTAAAACTTGCCGGATCCCACATCAGTATGCTCAAAGAAATATCGAACGATATTGGGATGGTCGAATCGACTGAGCTCGCGCATTATTCTCACCTCAACCTCAAAGGCTTTATCTTCCTGCAAAATGAAATTTGTTTATAACAATTATTAACTAACGATTTCTGTCACAGAAACATGCGACCATGACCACATGTGGCAAAGTTAACTTTCGTGAGCTCTCGGTTGCCATCATAGGTCAACCTCTCCATCCGGGAACTACTTGATTAGCGATTAAAATTTGTTGCACCATAGACCCTAGTAATACCCTTACAGGCGCAGGTGGCAGAGCGTCGGTGTTATGATCAAGAGGTTGTGGGTTTGATTCCCGGCTGAGTCGCCACATAGAAACTTCCTACTGGTCAAGTTCGATTGAGCGTTATATAGTGGCTTCTTTTTGAAACCCATAAGGTTGCAAATGTAAACAATTTCATAATAGACATACAGTTCGCTAAATCCTTTTCCAATTTTAAATTATCAACTCTATAAATACGACAGTGGTGTGTAGTCAGCACTCCAGTAAAATGTTCAACTCACGACATATCGCGCGATGTTGTTCAAACGTGGTCAATGTGACATCGTGATGCAAAGGCTTCGTTCAATTCTGATATGAACGATGGCGCAAGGCTCGCCTGTGTTTCTGCCATTATCGTTTACATGAGTAAAAGCTCCAGCCTCGCCCAAAGACATTGTGCCTCCGCCAATTCCTGACGCAGGGTTGGATTGTAGCTACTTTTGACCGGAGCGATGGTCGACCACCCAAATATCGCGAGACCTCGCAGGGAGGCGCGTAGTTTTACCAGGCTGGGAAAGCTCATTTCGTCGCATGAACTTTGTTGATTTTGTAAAATTATGTAAATGTCTAATTCAATATACATGTATTTCTGCTTTTCTGGTTTGTAAACTAAATATGAAAAATTCAAATCTATTGTTGAAACATTGGGATCGAACCGAAAAATAGGGCCAATGTAGTGAAAACTAAGGTCAGTTGTTGTCGCAATCAAAATACATTTAGCTCCCTCTGTTGGACTACGATGGTCCCTATTGTATGGTACATGGATAGACTACGGGACACCTAACAGGAAAAAAATTCAACGGAGTGCAAAACGTGCTTAACACAACAGATGATTATTTGTTTGATGCATTTGCATAAGAAATTGGGACAGTGTTTCTCCGATACCTAGATATCTCTGTCAGGTGTGGGGAAATAAAGGCTTTAGTGGAGCGATAAGTTCCTACGGGGTTACAGGACAGTATGGGACAATACGGAGCAGGCTATAATATAACTGTTATTTTAACGGTAATGCGAGCTGCTAAATAATTCGTTATGAGACATGTAGATGCCTCTTAGCGTGTTTTATTTGTTTATGACTGACACTGCAAAGCCGCGATTAATCATAAAAAAATGATATTTTAATCTATCATGATCTCCAACCCCCCCGCCAAAAAAAAAATTTTAAGCCCTCAATTTTTAAATGAAATTAATTGAAAGTCACCCAACGGTTAAAACAGCAACTTGTAGAAGGCAGGTTCCTTGCACAGTCTACCCTTTACAGGACCTACTAAGGTTGTCCCCGAGGATACCCCAAAGATTCCATCCAAGGACTTTTCCCATACTTCTGGTTGTCAGCTTAACCCCTAAGAGGTTTTATTTTACCCTTTCTTGTATAATTAATCGGAAAAATAAATAAGTGTCATGAAAGTTGGTTCCGCGGATAGTTCTGTGTATTTATTATTTTCAGATTGAGATTTGCTTTTTTTCTCTATAAGGATACAATATGGAGTTATCATCATTATTGACTAAAAAATATTGCAGGGTGAAAATATAACTGATACAGATCTATCACCACTTCTTTTCAAATCTCGAAAATAGTGAGAAATCTTCGTCACGTGCCACCATACTCGAATGAAGCTGACTACATGGCCCAAGTAAACAATCTAGGGTTTAAAAACCACCATCAGCCTACCTTACCAAATCAAAGTAACAGTTACAGTTTTAGCAGGTTATCTATCAATCTGTCATAATAGCATTATGCTACAAACGCTCGGTCTCAGCAAGGTAAAAATTCGGTCACCCGTTAATTTTCCTATCATGCTAAAATCGCCTCGAAAATGTTTGCATGTTTAATGTTTGTAACTACAAGTAATAGATGAAACAAGGCCAGCCTGTTAGCAGAATCTTATCTTGATATTTAGTTCTGGTTCTGGTTGGTTAATTCGCAGTCCTCCAGAGAGGAGTTTAGCCCAAATGATGGGTATTCAAGCCCTGCGAGAATGGCTATATCAAATATGAAAGAGAAAACAGCCAACAAGTTCGCTCCTTAGTAAATTTACTAAAACAATTCACCAGCCTGCGTCGAACTGGTAGCATGGACAATAAGACATAATATGCAATTTATTTTGAAGTAAATAATTCGGCGAGATACTCGGTGATGCACGCATAAAGTCAAAGCACATTTTTCAATCTGTTCGCTCTATCCACAGGACCAACAGGTGTTTTTTTTCTCTGCAAATTACACCATATTGATATTCTTTTTTTAGGAATGACCATTTTAGAGGTAACACCGGCATTTTTGAAATCTGCAAAACGACATAGTATTTTTGTCATGTCAGTCTAAAATAAGCCTTGAACTAATCACAATGTCTTTAAGATCTTAAATCTCCTCGGTTTGTTCCATTGTACATGTTGAATTGGATGCAGCCAGTACTTCCTTGGCCGTTTCGGCAGAACATGGCTAACATTTCTCAATCGTCTTTTTTTTCTAAGTTTCGATCTTGCCCATGGCTCGCTGTTCTCTCGACTCGGCTTGTTAGAACTAACATTGTCAGTGTATTTTTATTTCAGTTACAATTCTGCCAAAGTTACAGGGAAGCAAGGTGAACTCATGGTCATGGTCGTCGGTCCATGCATCGCATTGATCAGTGAAAAGATACCCTTAATAAAATGTCTGAGCCATAACGCGAGCCTTTTCTGAATCGTATTTAGTTTTAAACTACCTAGCTTTTCTATTTGGAGAAACAATGGCCGTGATGGCAGACGAGTTATGTGTGCAAACCTCCAAAGTTCAACTAAAAGGGTCTAGCTTGCCTCACAAAAACTGTTTTGTAAATTCGTTATCAAAAACATTGCAATGATTCAGTCGCGCATTAAAGAAGCCGCTTCCAGGATGTTCATGAAGTGGAAGAAAGCTACAAGTGACTTTACTCAAAGTAGGTCAATACAAAGTAAAATGTAGAGGTCAATTCGAAATACGAATGTATGTTTCTCTTTTCAACGACAGAATACACTTGCACTCCCTTTACACTTAACCTAATCGCACTAAGGCTCAAAGTGATTATCTGACGTTGAACTAACCTTGGTTGTTTCATTTGGGTGGGATTTTAGTTCCTTGACCGCGATCTGTTCATCGGTATTGTTATGTTGGTACAAGTGAACTATGCCGAAACCACCTCCACCGAGGACACCGTTATTTATCTGTTGATAATCCGAAAAGCTTCGCTCCTCCTTTGTGTCTGTAAAAATATCATAAAAGTCATGTGAAGTAAAAAAAAAATCAAAGTAGCAGCATATTTTAAAATTTCGCCATATTATACATCAAATATTCATGAACGGAATTCATTACTCAATTGGTCAATCAAAACAAAATTTCCAAGTAAAAAAAAGCAAATCATTTAAAATTAATTTCATGTGTATCAAGTGAAGTCTATGTGACACGGAAATGGACCTCCATGGTTATGCCATCAAAGGGTTTCAAAATCGATGCGTGCTGGACTGAATACGTATTGTAAGCAATCTACTCTTCAACGACAGAGGCGCGACATTTTTTTTCCCAAACGACACATCCTTGGTCCAAGCATAATTTCCATTTGGACTAATAACGATTTCTACCAAAAAGTTAACAAAGAATGTAGAGAGACTGCATAAAAAAAGTGCGTAAGGCGAGATTCGATCCAGTGATCTTCGGGATGCTAAACAAACTGCTCTACCCTCTGCGGCAGCTGCCAACCATAGAAAATTTGTCCATACTATAGCAGTATACAGATCCTTATTCTGAGTCAATTTACGAAACGATTATACGCGCGGCACCCTCTTTATAGAAGAAGAGCTAGGGGAACTATGAATATTATGATAACAATTGCAATGGATATGTCGTTTGGAAAAAAAAAGCGCGACCAGGGCACATCACTGGGTATTGCCTGCAATACGTATACAGTAGAACCTCTCTATTAAAGACACCCTCGGGACTAACAAGTGCTGTCTTTAATAGAGAGGTGTCCTGATTAAAGAGGTCAAATTGAATGGAAACACACAATTTGGGACCAAAAGTAGTGTCCTTAATAGAGAGGGTGTCCTTAATAGAGAGGTGGCCACTACGGGAGGTTCTACTGTAGTGATCACGTCAAACCAGCCGACGTTTTAGCCCTGCTACAGTAACCCTTCATAAAAATTGTAAAAACAAGTTCGAGAAAACGATAAAACTAAAATTATTCACCATTGCTGTTTGTGCTGATGAGATCGACACTCCTTAATTATAAACAAGTGAATGAAAAAAAAACCTACTGCCCGTAGAAGTCTCTTTTTGGGATTCACATACCGTATGCGTCCAAAATGGCATCTTCTGTTTTCTTTATTTCATCTATCACGTGGCTCACATCAAATGTGTTACAAAAATATATCAGCCACATATGTAGGCATCTGTAATCGGCAATCTCTATTTTACCACTTCTGAAAAGGAAATAAAAGTACTTGTAATGTGAAAACTGATGCAGGTATTGTCAGATGTCACCGCTATTAAAACCATGCATGAGCAGGTCACCTTATCATTTGCTCTTGGACACAGCAATGATAGGTTCACATAGTGCACACTGCCACGAATTAATGCAAGTATCAATTCGTGTCTTGTACCCCCCCTCCTCAAGGGTACGACACCTTATCACCCTATAACGACATCTTAAGGCTCAAGCATCACCCTTTTTTCACCAATGCTACTTTTTCTTTCGTCAAGACATCACCATCAACAATATATCAGTTGTCACCATCATATAAAGTAACCGGACTAATTTTACTGGGTAAGGCTGTATGTTCGACAAGACATCGACACATTAGCATCCTTATTCTTTCCAGCTTCGCCAAATTTTCACTAAAGGAAAAATAAATACTACTCAAGCATCGGCAAAGATTAGTGGTGATAGCTTAACTACCCTTGAGGAGGGGGGGGGGGGGGGGGGTACAAGAAACGAATTGATACTTGCATAAGGAACTATGCCGGAGTAGAGGGTACCTGGATGAGTCATCACTCCAACTTTGGATTTTAAAACATTCCAAGGTATTTGTAATTTATATTTTGCGCGATAAAAGCCAGGATTAATTGATGCGCTTTTTGACAACATGCAAGATCAAATGGTGGAAATGTTGACCTCGCCTCTCAAGTGTAAAAATGACTATAAAATGATGACTATTGAAATGATGACTTTGACTGCATGTCCCTGGTTCAATTTTTGTCAAACCATACGATGTCCAAGAAAAATTTAAATAGCTATTTTCTTACATTTATCTCGTGCTTTTAACCTACCTCTTTAAGATATTCCAAAGGTCAGTGATCGTACTGGCAGTTTTTGTCTCCAGACCAATCACGTCAGTGAGCGCCTCATCAAAATCTAGCTGTTGATATTGGTTGTCATCAATGGAAGCACTAAGGTAGATACAAAGGGCTTCGTCCTTCTTTGTCTCTTCATCCTATACATGTAGTAGAGAGGAGAAACTAAAAAATAGGCCTGGATATAAGGTTTATCAAAATAATTCATGCAAGAGACAAGCATCCAGCGCAGACATGGAGGGAATGGGGCCTCACACCTGGCTAGGGTGGATGCCAAGTGGATTCAATTTGGTTGCCTTTGCTCCCTTTTACGTTCATGTAAGACTAAGTATGTACATGATATAAGAGGTGCTGGTTGAATAAGTCCCTGTTATACGGAAAAAGTTGTTGTGGTGAAATTGAGGCTCAAGGTTGGAGGCGAAAACGAGGCTCAAGGATGGCAGTCATACAATTTTAGAGCTCCGGGTTTATGAGTATTCTATGACGCAAATACGGACGAAAAGTACAAGAACGTAACGTGATCGAGGTGAAGAAACTAGTTGGAGTGAAGATTTTAGTAAACCGTTGAAGCAGTTTGAGAAGTGGAAATATCTTTTGACAAGCCAGAGAAGTTCAGAATTGAGCCCCTCCCAAGTTAGCCACGCGGTTGTGTTGCATGGCTGCAGTGAATGCACGCCGGTCCGTGCACTGCACTGGCGAACCTGTTCCACTTAGACTTTGTGCATTACAACCGATAAAGTTGGAGTGGTCTGCCGGAGAATTCAGTTCCGGGTCAGTAGCATAGTTTTCACTCTGTTTGTACAGCTTGCTGGCCGGGGAAGCACAGATTATTTTTCACCCTAACCAACCGCACCTTATTATGCCCCCGCTAAAGTGGGGGCATTATGTTCTTAGGTGGTTTCCGGCCGCCGCCGCCGCGTCCGCCGCCGCCGCGTCCGCGTCCGCCGCACTGAATTCCAGACTATAACTCAAGAACCCCTTGCTCGGCTGACTTGAAATTTTTAGGGGGTGTAGGCCTAGTGTGTCAAAGGGTCCCTATTGTTTTTTGGCGCGTTCCAAAATCCAATATGGCCGCCAGCCGCCATCTTAGATTTTCGCATTCCGCTCGTTTACTAAAAACCCGAGGTCCAACAGTCTTCAAACTTTTGTGGTGTGATGGTCTATGGTAGGGGAGGTTCCCTATCGATTTTGGGCCCGACCCGAAATCAAAGATGGCCGCCAGCCACCATCTTAGATTTTTGCATTCCGCTCGTTAACTGGAGAACCGGAGATCCAACAGTCTTCAAACTTTTGTGGCGTAATGGTCTATGGTAGGGGAGGTTCCCTATCGATTTTGGGCCCGATCCGAAATCAAAGATGGCCGCCAGCCACCATCTTAGATTTTCGCATTCCGCTCGTTTACTGGAGAACCGGAGGTCCAACAGTCTTCAAACTTTTGTGGCGTAATGGTCTATGGTAGGGGAGGTTCCCTATCGATTTTGGGCTCGACCCGAAATCAAAGATGGTCGCCAGCCACTGTCTTAGATTTTGACATTCCGCTCGTTAACTGGAGAACCAGAGGTCCAACAGTTTTCAAACTTTTGTGGTGTAATGGTCTATGGTAGGGGAGGTTCCCTATCGATTTTGGGCCAGACCCGAAATCAAAGATGGCCACCAGGTCCCCGACTTGGTGATTTGTATTCCGCCCCGTAAATTAAGAACCGAGTGAGTGACAGACCTAAAACTTATGTGGTGTTATTACCTAGTGTAGGGGAGGTTCCCTATCCATTTTGGGCCCGATCTGAAATCCAAGATG
The DNA here is from genome assembly GCF_910592395.1 of Lineus longissimus. Classification (NCBI taxonomy): domain Eukaryota; kingdom Metazoa; phylum Nemertea; class Pilidiophora; order Heteronemertea; family Lineidae; genus Lineus; species Lineus longissimus. Next base: position 3,778,664 of record NC_088321.1, read on the forward strand.
GCTGCCAGGCCCGACTTGGTTTTTCGCATTCCGACCTGTAACTCAAGAACCAAGTGAGTGACAGACCTGAAACTTATGTGGTGTGATGAGGTTGTGTAGGGGAGGTTCCCTGTCGATTTTGGGCCTGACCCAAAATTCAATATGGCTGCCAGCAGCCAACTTAGATTTTGGTATTCCGATTGTTAACTGAAGAACTAGAGGTTTGACACACTTCAAACTTTTGTGGTGCAATGGTCATTCAGGGGATGCTCTCTATCAATTTTGGGCGTGTTCCAAAATCCAATATGGCTGCCAGCAGCCAACTTAATAGATTTTGGTATTCCGATTGTTAACTGAAGAACTAGAGGTTTGACACACTTCAAACTTTTGTGGTGTAATGTTCTTCAGTAGGGGAGTTTCTCTATCGATTTTGGCGCATTCCAGAATCCAAAATGGCCTCCAGCCGCCATCTTAGATTTTTGCTGAGATGAGATAAGATAAGAGATGAAATAAATAGCCACGCAGTTGCTATTCATTGATATCCGAGCATTGGATATTCTGTGACAGACATCAGGAGATGAGATAAATAGCCTGACAGTTGTTATTCATTAGCATGTAAGCAATGGATATTCTGTGACTGATTCTAGCAGATTGCACTAGCTACCCGGCAGTGACTAGTCTTTAACTTCCTGAGTACCAGATATTCTGTGACTGATTCCAGGCGATCGCATAATTATGCCCCCGCTAAAGTGGGGGCATTATGTTCTTAGGTGGTTTCGGCCGCCGCCGCGTCCGCCACATCCGCCGCACTTAATTCCAGACTATTACTCAAGAACCCCTTGCTTGGCGGACTTGAAATTTTTAGGGGGTGTAGGCCTAGTGTGTCAAAGGGTCCCTATTGTTTTTTTTTGGCGCGTTCCAAAATCCAATATGGCCGCCAGCCGCCATCTTAGATTTTCGCATTCCGCTCTTTTACTAGAGAACCAGAGGTCCAACAGTCTTCAAACTTTTGTGGTGTGATGGTCTATGGTAGGGGAGGTTCCCTATCGATTTTGGGCCCGACCCGAAATCAAAGATGGCCGCCAGCCACCATCTTAGATTTTCGCATTCTGCTCGTTAACTGGAGAACCGGAGGTCCAACAGTCTTCAAACTTTTGTGGCGTAATGGTCTATGGTAGGGGAGGTTCCCTATCGATTTTGGGCCCGACCCGAAATCAAAGATGGCCGCCAGCAACCATCTTAGATTTTCGCATTCCGCTCGTTAACTGGAGAACCGAAGGTCCAACAGTCTTCAAACTTTTGTGGCGTAATGGTCTATGGTAGGAGAGGTTCCCTATCGATTTTGGGCCAGACCCGAAATCAAAGATGGCCGCCAGCCACCATCTTAGATTTTGGCATTCCGCTCCTTAACTGGAGAACCAGAGGTCCAACAGTCTTCAAACTTTTGTGGTGTAATGGTCTATGGTAGGGGAGGTTCCCTATCGATTTTGGTCCAGACCCGAAATCAAAGATGGCCACCAGGTCCCCGACTTGGTGAATTGTATTCCGCCCCGTAAATTAAGAACCGAGTGAGTGACAGACCTGAAACTTATGTGGTGTTATTACCTAGTGTAGGGGAGGTTCCCTATCCATTTTGGGCCCGATCTGAAATCCAAGATGGCTGCAAGGCCCGACTTGGTTTTTCGCATTCCGACCTGTAACTCAAGAACCAAGTGAGTGACAGACCTGAAACTTATGTGGTGTGATGAGGTTGTGTAGGGGAGATTTCCTGTTGATTTTGGGCCTGACCCAAAATTCAGTATGGCTGCCAGCAGCCAACTTAGATTTTGGTATTCCGATTGTTAACTGAAGAACTAGAGGTTTGACACACTTCAAACTTTTGTGGTGTAATGGTCTTCAGTAGGGGAGTTTCTCTATCGATTTTGGGCGCATTCCAGAATCCAAAATGGCCTTCAGCCGCCATCTTAGATTTTTGCTGAGATGAGATAAGATAAGAGATGAGATAAATAGCCACTCAGTTGCTATTCATTGATATCCGAGCATTGGATATTCTGTGACAGACATCAGGAGATGAGATAAATAGCTAGGCAATTCCTATTCATTGATATCCGAGCATTGGATATTCTGTGACTGACACCAGGAGAAGGGATAAATAGCCTGACAGTTGTTATTCATTAGCATGTAAGCAATGGATATTCTGTGACTGATTCTAGCAGATTGCACTAGCTACCCGGCAGTGACTAGTCTTTAACTTCCTGAGTACCAGATATTCTGTGACTGATTCCAGGCGATCGCATAATTGATGCTGTTCCAGTAACAGGGTCAACAGCTTGCCCACTGATCTTCTGTGTAAATTTCTAGCAGGCAATCGCCTTGGAAACGGCAAAAACTTAAAAGATCAAGGAGATGACAACGGCGAAAATAGTATAGACCACGCTTCACCTCTGTAGTGAGTAAATGGGAAAACCAACCTCTGCTGTTCACGTGCATGTCTATTGTCAGACCAACTAGCCCAGTCAACAGCCATATTATTGTGGATGTTATTTGAGAGCCTCCACAAAATTTCATAAACAGCCACAGAGAAGATATTATCGTATTTATGTGCTTATAAGCGCACTGCGCTTATATTCGAGGTGCGCTTATAGCCACAATTTCATATTTATAGGCTAAATAACGCGCGTAATGAACATATTAACACACCGAACACACCAGAGCGGGGGCATACATTCGCAATTTGCCCCAATTGCGTTATATATTTCTAGTTTTGTTGAGTGGTGCTATGCTCGTGTAGCATTTTAAGTGTCACTCTAGCATTAGTCGAGTATTCAGTTAATTAGTTTTGAATTTAATGTTTTCGTTAGCTTACCAGTTACGAGCCGTTTTAAAATTTGAAATATTAATCTTGTTTCTCGTTGGCTCACCAGTTAAATGTTTAGCTGAGCGTCTTCTTGAATCGAATAGTCGGTCTTTTTGGTCAAGGTTAAATAAAACGAAAGGTAAAACATCGAGTTTTGCAAATATTGTAGACGGTAAGACAGACAAGGGTAATATTGCTGATATATTTGCTGAGAAATACAACACATTATTAACGAGTGTATCATATCGTGAGTAGGATATGACGGCCCTCCTCGATGACATTGAATCGCAAATAGTTAATTAACACCATCATGTTCCGTGTGGACATGATGATCATGTGGTCACTTTAGGTGAAATCCATAAGGCAATTGGACTACTTAAGAAGGGTAAACATAGAGGTAACCATAAGATCTATACGGACCATTTAATTCATAGTAGTGACAAGTTCAAAGAATGTCTAGCGAAAGTATTCACAGCTATGTTAACCTATGCATATGTACCTCAGGGTTTAAAGAATCGACCAAATTTCCTGTTCCGAAAGATAAAAAGAAAATCGCTGAACGACTCTGACAATAATAGAGGGATTACTCTCAGCAGTATTGTAGGAAGGTGTTAGATCACATTTTTATGTCAAAAAACGAAAATATTTTCTCATCTTGTGACTTACAATTCGGGTTTAAGAAGTAAATGTCCACTACTAAATGCACTTTTGTCATTAAGGAGACGATTTAATACTATAGAAACAAAGAGACTGGTGTTTATTCCATGTTTTAAGATGCTAGTAAGGCATTTGACAGAGTGAATTATATTAAATTATTCAAGTTATTACTGAAAAAAGGTTGTTGTCCGATCGTAGCTAGGTTCCTTGCTATCATGTATACAGACCAAAGAGTTAATGTAACATGGAACGGTCACAGAAGTAGAAATTTTGGAGTGCGAAATGGTGTTAAGAAGGGGGGCGTCCTTTCTCCTATACTTTTTAGCTCACCTCTTAGCAGAGGTGAGCTTATCCCATACCGTGGCGTCCGTCGTCCGTCGTCGTCGTCGTCGTCGTCGTCCGTCGTCGTCCGTCGTCCGTTAGCAGGGCACGTTTCGTAACTGTTGGAGCTATTGAGTTGAAACTTGGTACACATGTACCCTTATGTAATGACACCTAGGAGACCAAGTTTCGGTCCGATTCGTTTCATGGTTTGGCCACCAGGGGGCCAAACGTTAAAAGTGAAAATATGCAATATCTCCCTTAATAGTAGTCGGGAAATTTTGAAAAAAATATGGTAGGTACTTCTAGCAAAGGTGCATCATATATCCTCCGGGTTTTTGATTTGACCTCCTTTTCAAGGTCACAGAGGTCAAATGGTGTAAATTGGCCGTTAGGATGTAACGATGGCACGTTTCTAAACTGCAATGACTATTGATACCAAATTTGATACACATTTACCCCTTAGTCAGGTGATCTCAGGGACCAAAGTTTGGTCCAATATGATTCACCACTTGACCACCAGGGGGCAAAATCCAAAAACCTTAAAAATGTGATTATTCCTTAACTTCTTGCCCGATTGCCACCAATTTGATATCATGGGTACATCTAACCACCATACAGTATATGTCACACAGGTTTTTAATTTGACCTTCTTGTCAAGGTCACAGAGGTCAAATGGCATAAATTTGCCGTCAGGCCGTAACTATGGCACGTTTCTTAACTCCAATGACTATTGATCACAAATTAAGTACACATGTACCCCTTGGTCAGGTGATCTCAGGTACCGAAGTTTGGTGCGATCTGATTTGCCGTTTGGCCTCCAGGGAGGGGGCCAAATCCTAAATTCTTCAAAATGCCATTATTCCTAGTAATGACTTGCCCGATTGGCACCAATTTTATATCATAGGTACATCTAATTCTAACAACCATTCAATGTGTCACCCGGGTCTTCTTTGATTTGACCTACTTTTCAAGGTCACAGAGGTCGAATGTACTGTAAATTGGCCATTTTGGGGAAATTGTAATTGCTTGGACCTACATCAAACCTAACACTACATGACACAATACCATGCTCTTTATCCATCTTTCCTCCACATGAGGTGAGCACAATGGCCCTGGCCATTTCATTTGTATTTACACTGACGAATTATTATCAAGGCTAAAATATTCCGGTTACAGTTGCTATATAGGAAATATGTTCATGGGAGTACTTGCATACGTCGATGATGTAGTCATATTGTCCCCGACTAGGCATGGGATGCGTAAGCTCTTACAGATATGTTCGGCATTCTCAGTTGAATGTCAGGTCATTTTTAATCCCACAAAAAGTCAACTTGTGTATCCCCCCCCCCCATTTGTATGGGCGGATCAAGTGATTAAAATGTAATACTATGGGCCACTCATCTTGGTCACATTATTGGTGAAGATGATGACGTCAGAAACCTTGTTAATGCCGTTAATGTATTATATTTGTGAGTAAATATTTTGGTTGCTCAATTTGGTCATTGCTATTCAGCAACAAAATATAAGTTATTCAAGTCTTTCGCAATGGCACAATATGGATGTGTAATCTGGAACTTTACCCCTGGAAAAATAGAAAGATTCTGCGTTGCCTGGCGGAAATGTGTAAGAAAATTATTTAACATTCCTTATATGACACACTCTAATTTGCTCCGAAATATTTGTGAAGACTTGCCCCCAAGACCTACAACATCATGTACGCTTTTTAAAATGTATTTTTAGCTCGAGCTTGTCAAATAAGCTGCTCAGTGGCGTTCATCTGTCCGTCCGTCGGTCCGGACGTCCGTCCGTTAAACCCATGGTGCACATTTTGTAACCGTAAGACCTAGAGACTTCAATTTTGCATTTCTGGATACTTCTGGTCAAACTCTACTTTCAAAACATAATCTGTCGCCATTCGACCTACTTCCTGCGAGTGAGAGCGCATGAAGGAAACTGGCCTATATCGGCCTAAGAGCAGCAGAATTAGTGGAAATATGCTCTAATATTAAGATAAAATTCTTGAAAAACTATTTTATTGAGAAAAAGTTCAAAATTTTAACAGGAGAGGGCGCTACCTGCCTTTTAATTATTTCTGCCGATTCAAATTCCCGCCCGATGACGTTAGCCATCAATGAAGTCTCCTATTTGCCAGTTCTCAAAACATGGCAGCTACACAACAAAGCAGCAGTAGCTCCAGGAATAAATCACTGTTCACTTCAGCTTCGTAATCGATTGTACCCCCACTTTATTGTGTGGTGTTCCTATTCAATCAACGATGTAAGGCCTTATTATGTTGGTTTTAATTGAGAAGGTGCATTATAAGCGGCCTGCGAAATACCGACAAAATGGCGGCATGTTGTTTACGCCATGTGCAATAATCTTGGAGCTCAATGAGTACTCAGCTCGATGACGATGGCCCGCTACGCCTACGGGCTGGTACTACGGTCGTACCGTGGGAAGGAACCCAATTTTCTGCTTAAAAAGTAGTCTGGTAGGCGATATTATCACTAGTTCGTTTCAGTGTTAGTCATAAGGTCTTTAGGGACTACTTTCACAAATTAGTTCTTGAAAATTTGGCCACATTTCTGTGAAAACGATATCGGAAGTGCATGCTCTGCTCGCGATGACATCGCCGATGTATTTTGAAGTGGAGAATTCCCACAGTATGTGCAGTGAATCGGCATGATTCTGTTCGCCTATTAAGTTTTAGTTCTACAATTCTTTCATGAGTAAAAAGTAGACATTCTAAGCAATACAATAATGTCACTCCCATAAAAATTGATTGGAAATTGAGGGAGTACGGCATTCTGTTCGGCAACTGGCAGCGCTGAAAAAAATACATTGCATACTGTACAATACCAAATGGCACATTTTAAAAAGCGCTCATTGGACATCGTAGGGAATCACCAGAAATGACGTCATCGCTGGTCTAAATAGAAAACTACGGTGGCGCAGTAGAGCGCAAGAAAAGGTTTAGCATTAACTTCGTCATGCAAGCTTCAGCAATAAAACGATTTCTCATGAATGATTTACTTGATCATCATCAGCTTGTTTTCCCCTGATAGATAAAAAAATGATTTACAATTTCCATCAAAGTTTTCTATTTTGTGTACAGTCACATGTTATTTAACTGGCAAGGAGCCAAGCAGTTTTGAATATTTGCGGGAAAATACTTCGTACTTGTAAACAAGGCTATGACAATGAGTATGCTCATTCAGGGCATTAACTTCATGTTACGGTAAATATTTTCATACGATGATTTCACCCGAATTATGATCAGGATTGAGGAATAAACAGTGGCATAATTATGTCAACCAAAAACATTGGTACCGTAGTGAACGCAAAAGGATATCAAATACCATGGAGCATGCCATTTTCATGCATAATGAACTAAACACCGGGAAGATATTAATGATATCAACTCAGCTGAGCGCCAGGCCCTTGGACCTCTTGTTGTTATAGCAAGGAGCACTAATCCTTTGCTAAGAATGAGCGGTAAGCTTGCCTTTAGCGGAAGCAACTCACATGTGGCCAATAACATCAATGCCGTGTGTGCAAAGGCAGGCACCCCTTAATATGATATCATGAACATATATTTAAACAAACATGATTTTCTTAGACACGCAAATGTCAATCTGACTGACACAGCCAATGTCATCAAGGACATGATCAGCCTACGTGACCACAGAGACCACGCATTTTTGATAACGACGAAATTAATTATATGAGGAGGTTTCCAGCTACCGTTTTATGGAGTTTTCTAGCAGCAGAAACTTCAAGAACCGTCAAGTCGAGTTGGAGCAGGTAAAGTAGTTTAGTTATTTAGTACCATTACCAGGTCCAAAAAAAACAGCGATTAATATTTTTCTTAGCAAGAAATTATAAGAAAAAAATTGCCAAGAAAGTAATTACTTTTAAAAATCTCACAAGATCTTACAATGATTAATATTGGTAAGAAATTAATTGGTAAGAAATTAACAAGAATATAATGGACGCTAGTTTTCTATTCTATTCTATCTAAGAGGAAGTCAAGGCTGCAATCATTGCTCTTCAAAACAATCGTGCTGCCGGCCCAGGCGGTATTAACAGCGAGCTATCCAAACACTCGAAGAACATCGTCTCCCACCCACTGGCCAGGACCATCAATTCATTCTTTGAACACCACATTTCAATCGCGACACTAGGAGAAGGTACACTTATCTCACTGCCCAAGCCAAAAAAGCCCCCCCCCCCCCCGGACCACCAGCTGACCAGCCAATTGCCCTATTAAACAGCATACGTAAGATCATGTCCATCATCACAGACGCTGCGTCGCATCAGAGACAAGGTCGACTGCTTAATCACCGGACCCTACTAGAGTGGTTTCAAAAGAGGCAGGAGCTGCGTAGACATCATATGGGCCCAACGCATACTGACATCAGTGGTGATGACAAGGACACGGGACTTCCATAAGATGGGCATCCACATGTCACGATCTATCGACACCATCAGACGAAAACGCGTCCTAGATGTCCTGGTACTAACAGGCTGCAACGATGACGAACTGGGACTTGCGTGATCACTACTAGCAGGGACAAAGCTCAGGGTACGGGTACCGTGCTGTTTGACTCATTCGAGACCACAATTGGCTCCCCTCAAGGCGTCAGCCTATCACCTGTCCTTTTCACCTGCTACCTTGCTGCTGCTGCTCTCTCATCGGAGGAAGTTTCACCAGACCTAACCCTCCGGTCTCCAGTCTGGGTATGCCACTCGAAATGGAGATTGCAGATGATGTTGACTTCCTGGACGAAGAAAAGGAACCCCTGCACCAACTCAAGTCAGTAGCAGCAGAGAGACTGAAATACAACAGCCTGTTCATGATCGAGACAAAGACGGAGTTCAGCCATGTATACCTTGCGGAACCCACTGAACAAGATCCACACGGGAAGATTCTCCGCGACAATGAGAGCTGGCGCAGGAACAAGACTCTGGGCTCCTTACTGTGTTGCACAGCAAAAACCACATCCCGCTGCATACAAGGCATCACTGTATTCCATACACTGCGGAAACTGTGGAACAAACGAACTAAGATCCCACTGAAGACAAGACTCCACCTCTACAAAGCCTACTGCATATCCATCATACTCTACAACTGCAATAGCTGGGGCCGTATAAATACCTAAAGCCATGCTAGATACGCTGGATGCTTGCCACCGCAGACACCTTCGCACCATCACATGTCACTGCTGGCCGAAAAGCCTCATCAGCAACAAGGCACTGTACGAACTGTGCAACAATGATTCTCTCTGCCAAGGTTGCAAAGCAAAGATGGTCGATTCTGTGCCATGTTCTGCGCATGGATCCCGACGCACCTGCCCAAAGGGCACTTGACTTTGCTGTCATAGGTTCCTAGATTGACAAACCCCGGCATGGACGACATTTGTCTTTCTTATCCCGAAGATATATTTATAAGATTTTCCTTCCATGTATATCATGTTGCCATGGTTCGATTCCGTTTTTTGTATTTTTTATGATTGATACTAAGACATTTAATCGCAAAAACATTATTTTTTATGATTGATACTAAGACATTTAATCGCAAAAAAACATTAGAAATACATGTATTTGTTATGATTGATACTAAGACATTAAATCGCCAAAAAACATTAGAAATAAAATTTTTTAAAGTTGCGTTGTCGGAATCGAACCATGGCAACATGATTTACAAGCCAATGCCGTATCCATCAGGTCTTGAAGATTTCTTGTAGATTTGCCTATTATAGGCCTGCATTATGCATTATGCATGAGCAATGTGTAGTTTAAATATCCATGCATATGCTCTTGACCAGTGTGGGGATTCGGACAGTGTCAGCAAATCACTGTGCGCTATGGTTACCGATGCGGCTAGCAGACGACACCAAATAAATTGAAAGCACATGCAGATTCAACCGCAAGTATTTTCTGTTCTATGGCACTCGACGTGGATTTGCTGGTTGGCATTTCTAGATGATAGCTTAAACACACCTGTTAATAGGTTTTTATTGATGAAGCTGTTCTGAATGAGTAGATAAATTGGTGTTTTTGTAGCACTATGCCAAATTAATGGTACAAAGTGCGATAAGCATGTACACCAGAATAGGAAGATGTGATTACAAGTGCTTGGCTCAAAGGATACTATAAAGTAACTTATGGTGCCGGGTCATGTTAGCCAAATTTGCGGACAATGTCGACTTTAAAATTGAATTGCTCCCAGCCATGATGGATTACCGACATACCATAGCGCACAGTGATTTGCTGACACTGTCCGAATCCCCAAACTGGTCAAGAGCATATGCCGGTAATGAAGAAATCTGGAATACTGAAGGAATTTTGCGTATGATAAAAGCTAATTTTTTTTCTTAATTGCGTTTAATTTGGACCATTACTGATACGATAACATCGGTATTTTCAACACAAACAGGCTAATCACGCCGAGTTCCGTTGTCCGATACACCAATTAACACTTGGAATCAACGAAGAATAACTCTCTGAATCTCGTAACAGAGAACTTTTGCAATTTAGGTCACGTTTAATAAATAAATTGCTAATTAGTCGTCTTAACGCGCAAATTTCGAATTTTCGTTTTTTTTTCAAGTTACCTTTTGAAAATTGAAAAAAAATCTCTGTTACTAACACTGAGTGTTACGTGAAAACCAAAGTGTATCCGATGTGAATGCAACTGTCAACTTCCGAAAACAATGTTCCAGAAAAGGACAGTAGGAAGTTGAATTTTGTCAGCAATACATTTGTATTAGTAGCCAAATTAAGAGGCATCTTTTAAAATCTTTTGTGCTTCTTACTTATCAAACATACATCTAGCAATTTGGATGGAGTCGAAACTTCGTGATACCTGGTAATTGAATGTTTAAGTCACGATGCCCCGCCTATTTTGTTAACATAATCCGGCACCTTAAAATGCAAAAATATACGACAGATTGTCCGCTCCGATTATGTTCATTTTGTGCACCTATGTGACTGTCCGCTATGGTTACACCATAAACACCATGAAACTGTCCACATGTAACCATAGCGGACAGTATGTCAGCTATAACTAACATTTTCAGTCACGTTATGAAATACTTAGAGCCAAGTGCTTGTTATCACATCTTCCTATTTTGATGTACATGCTTCACAACATAGCCCGTGCAATAATCCCCAACAATTGTGCCATTAATTTGGCTCAGAGTTACAAAACACCGATTTAACTACTCATTCAGGGAAGCTTCATCAATAAAAACCTATTAACAGGTGTTTTTAAGCTATCATCTAGAAATATCAACCAGCAAATCTACGTCGAGTGCCATAGAACAGAAAATACCTGCGGTTGAATCTGATCTGCATGTGCTTTCAATTTATTTGGTGTCGTCTGCTAGCCGCTTCGGTAACCATAGCGCACAGTGATTTGCTGACACTGTCCGAATCCCAACACTGTTGACTACACTGAGTTAGCCTGATAAGGAAGTTTTTTAGGTCTGTGTTTGTGTCCTTTTTATTTCATCGGAAATATTAAAAGACAAGTCAAAGGTCGGGGATACTTTTACTTGTCATTACTTTCCTCTTGATAAGTTTCGTACGAGTGCGGCAATATTTATAGGCTGAAGTTATGTAAAAACACATTTAAGTTTTGAGCAAATAATATAATCTTTCACATTTCAAATATCAAAGTCAGGTGGCACCTGACTGGTCCTTCTCCCGGGTCCTTCTGACTTACGGTTTTTGTCCACGCTCATTAAGTTGAGTCAAAACACCATAGGCATTATACAGTAACTAGTAATTATCATAGCAAAAGATTTGGGTCCCCCTCCCCGGGAAGGTTACGGTAAGGGTTATAGCTGGGGGTAGGATTAGGGGTAGGGTTAGCACTATATGTGCGTACTATTAAAAGTATATGTGTATTTTATTTAGAGAAAAAAATCGATTGAAGGGGGCTAGCCCAGTGATGCGTAGAGCGTTTGCCTACCACGCCGTAATCACCCGCTCGAATCCCACCCAGGGCGACGATTTTTTTTTCAAGAGAGATTTTTCGGAGATTTGTGACGTCATCGTAGCTGCCACCCTGTAGAAAAAAATCTCGCCAGCCGCTCACGGCCAGTTGAGCAATGTTGCTCAGCGTCATTGAGCTACGTACCTTGCCTCACGATCAATGGTGAGCACCCCCAGCTAGATCCATGCTAGGTGATGCTTGCATGTACATCATGCATAATTATAAAAAACCGGTAAATCAGAATCGTCTCAAATACATACAAACCGAACAAAAAGCTAACCTTAATAAATAGCAAAACAAACACCCCGCTGGAGAATCAACTCCATGATTGTCAAGAATCTGGCGGGCCTTCCCGCTTGTCAAGCTTGCATGTCCGATGAAAGGATAACGTTATTTAATAAATAGCAAAACAAACACCCCGCTGGAGAATCAACTCCATGATTGTCAAGAATCTGGCGGGCCTTCCCGCTTGTCAAGCTTGCATGTCCGATGAAAGGATAACGTTATTTAATAAGGCTGGAAAATATATTGTGTTGTTGGAGTCCTCCAATGAAATATTGTTGTTTTCATCAGGTAATAAGATTTATCTTCAAGGATAATTTGCATCACACATAAAGGAAAAAGTGCCGCCCGTTTGTCCTTGGATATAGCAGACAAATTTTAAAAAACAAGCATGGTTTGATTTTTCGCGTGCATCACAGAGTTACCCGCTGTGTGGCTGGACATACTCGGATAATTGAATCGATAATCGTTGCGTTTTTTGCACTTTCGAGACGAATGGATTCATTAACAAACGAATTTTCCTTACCAGCTTTTTACATGCATGCGCCGTGACTCGCTAAAGTGCCCAACGTCCGACAGAGGGCACCGCGGAGACTGAGCGTTTTTCTAGGCAGGATGGCACAACACGCGACGTAATGTCCTTCGAAATTTAGTGCGTATGATTGTCATGCTCGCGATGCTACCAGACGGACACAGTTAATAAAAAAAAATTGACGGAATTTTTTTTTGTGAGGCAGCCATGATCCCAGCCCAAACAGCACTTTCGAGAGCAGGCTGCCGGGTAATTGAGACAAGACGACCATTGATGTTTTAAGCCTTTTAGCAGTTAAATTGTCAATGTTTGACCGCGACGCATCAAATATTGCGTGGGGTTGTGAATCTGAAATTTTGATATGATATTCCGGACAGTCTGGCAGGTAAATGGTGAAAAGTAAGCTGTTAGTTGACCACGAAATTTTTTTGATAATCGACAAATTGGACAGACGTTGATATTTCAACTCTTTTCAGCCAACTGGCAGAAAAATCTCGAAACTCGCCCCCTATTGCCAAGTTAGCAAAATTCAAAATTAATTTTTTCAACAAATAATCTCTTTATATCTGCAGACTTGCAACACAAAATATCTTTTCAATACCTCTCCAAATATGCACTTGACAGTTTAAATCTTACTCGCGTCTAATTGATAAGTCTGCATCCTCCAAACCTATGAATATTCAATGGTGGTCTTGTCTCAATTTGGAATTTTCGGCAATCTTGGAAATTGCTTTCCCGAGAGCAGAGTAGCATTCCTGAAAAATACAGACCTCTACCAATGTTGTACACTCACCAAACGCTTCCTTATTCTTTTTCTTTCATCCGATATCTTGGTAACCGTATCGGACTGACTTTTTAGCTCCTCTTGAAGTCCTTTTAGCTTGATACGGTTTTGTTCTATATCATCGTCTATTTGGGTTGGCTGCCCTTTTCGACCATCTTTACGCGCTCGAAGGTGAATGGAAAGCGTATTAGCTTCGTCAAGCCTCTTCTTAATGTCGGTTTTCTTCGATTCTTCGCCAGGAAGTTGCTTTTCGATACACTTTAACCTGGTTTCATCGTTGGCTATTTTTTCATCACGGACTGAAATAATAGTATTCATCTATGAATATTCAGTAAACAATTATGTGATGTGGTTTTAGCCACATATGATCATGATTTGGCATTTTTCTTAAAACAAGGCTGAATCAACGCTGCATGGGGGGGGGGGGGGTCAGTGTGGTGGCGTGCTGAATAGACCATATTTTGTTTCTGAAAACTTCTCATGTGTGCTATGTACATTTAGTAGATGGACACAAGAAAAAAACCCGAACATTTCACCCGAATTGTCGAGAAATAGCTTGACTCAGTATAAAATGTAAAACTCAGTTAGCTTCGTCTACTAAATGTGCCAGCATTCAAATGGATTTTTTTAAACGCACACAATTTTGTTACAATATGGTTACTGAGAAAAAATCATGTTCGGTTATAAAACGCAGACCTAGAAAGAAATCCAAAATTTAAGTCGTTCGTGCTGAAGAACCCGAAGTGTTGATAACAAATCATCCTGGTATATTGAAACTTCCGCCTCCCTGCGAGATCTCGTGATTTTTGGATGTTAGATCACCCCAGTTAGCGTTGAAAACGTAACTACAATCCAACCATGGGTTAGGAATTTGTGGATACGCACAATGACTTGAGACGAGGATAATGTCAAAATAATAACATCTTGTTAAGACAGGAAGTGAAATAACCTGATGCATTGTGGAATAATCAACCGAGAATTAATTACGCCCAAACGCGACAGCCAACTGTACGGTGTCCCATAGAGGACATGCGTTTATTTTCAATATAATAGAAAATTTTTCTTTTTACAATGCGTTTTTTTCTCTCGAATTACAACCGCCGTATACCGCGGTGGATATTATTTCCACCGCGGTGGATATTATTTCCACCACCGCGGTCGATATTAATTTCCACCGCGGTCGATATTAATTTCCACCGCGGTCGATATTAATTTCCACCGCGGTGGATATTAATTTCCACCGCGGTGGATATTAATTTTCACCGCGGTCGATATTAATTTCCACCGCGGTCGATATTAATTTCCACCGCGGTCGATATTAATTTCCACCGCGGTCGATATTAATTTCCACCGCGGTCGATATTAATTTTCACCGCGGTCGATATTATTTCCACCACCGCGGTCGATATTAATTTCCACCGCGGTCGATATTAATTTCCACCGCGGTCGATATTAATTTCCACCGCGGTCGATATTAATTTCCACCGCGGTGGATATTAATTTTCACCGCGGTCGATATTAATTTCCACCGCGGTCGATATTAATTTCCACCGCGGTGGTGGGAATTATTATTTTTTACCCGGCGGTGGAAATTATTTTTTCGGCGGTGAGAAATAAATCCGACGGCGGTTGTAATTCGAGAGAAAAAAAACGCATTGTAAAAAGAAAAATTTTCTATTCTATTGAAAATAAACGCATGTCCTCTATGGGACACCGTACAACTGGACTTTAAATCAGCTAGCTGTAACTTCACATACTTAGCGGTAGAGTACAATTCGTCCGACAACGGATTTTGATCGGTCGCCAATATACGTATTCTTGTCAACCTATATGTTAACCCTATCAGTGTTTTACCGGGCCCAGGTGAAGCTCCACATCCCCTAGCTTTCAACGTTTACCTAGACATGGGATTTCATGCTGAAAACCGTATTCCATTCACGCGCGGGCAATACCAAGAAGACAAAGTAGGCATTTGTACTTGCAACGTAGTATCAAATTCTGCGGTGTATTCATCCCATTCGATCCCCATTCATGTTCTTACCTTCCCGCAATCTCTCGCGTCGGATTCTTCCAGGATCCCCCTGAAAACAGATATTCGATATTTATATTAAACGATTTGACATGAGATTGTTGATTGAAATTGAAGCTTGTGATGATAGAAGCAACTATTTTAGAATTAGGGTGTAAATATGATAAAATATTTCATGTACGGTCCGATAACCCAGTATTAATTAATTTTCCTTTTTCAGCATCAGAAGTCACGCACATTTGATTACAAAAATTACTTACGATGACAATGTCAGCTAGACTTATTTTGTTTTCACTGTTCTGAATTAATGAATATTACGATTCTGATTGGATCAACGTGGTTTGCTATTCTTTGCTGCATATCCAGTGCAAGGCTTCAACGTTTCATCAGACGCTTTGGTGCACTATAAACTGAACGAACACGTAGACTGTCTTTGGCGTTAGAACTATATCTTAATTTTACCATTCAATTTAATTGTTTAGACGTCATCAGCAATCTGCAAAATTGCAGTGATATGAATATCAAGTGACTTCCATATCACCTTGGTTGTACCACCGCGATTCACTGACCGCCCATTCCTAACACGTTTTATTATCCTTAAATTAATTCACTAAAAGTGTGGGCCACATCTGATCGATCGCATATCTTACTTCGCCAACTACAAGTCGTTATGGTCGTGGACTTCTGCTATTTCTGAAGATGATTTTCGAATCTTACAGTTATCCACTAATTTGAGAATGAACAACTGAAATTAGCGCAAACCAATGGAGGTCAATGACGAGGCTGTAAACGAAAAATCCATTTCCTGATATTGCATGCGTGAATACTCCGTTTAATTATTATATGGCTCATTTTCACCACATGCTGCACGAGAACTTGAAAACCCCTTATTAAATAAAAATTCTGGCAATACAGATGGCTTTTCATTTCTGAGAGCTGAACCACGTCTTTGAAATTGACAGAACATTTTCTTCCAGGTCGACTTAAAAAAACTTGTTGCGATCCGACAAAGACAGTCACAAGCTTACTAGTTTTCCATCATTAACAGCATTCACAAAAATCAGCTTTATTATTTTCCGACTCATTTTGCACATTTAATTTGAATACTATGGTTATCCACAAAAAGGTGTGCAGTCGATTATAATTTGCCGTCACCTTTACAAATATATGGTATAATTCTGTTGAAAAAGCATTACAACCCTCTGATATTTCTGGTCATGAATGGCCATGCACATAATCAGGCACGAAAAACTTGGAGTCAAGAGTGGTTTGATCGAGTCTTTCAGAGGCGGGCTGGCCGGGGGGATTTGTGCTCCTACCATCTTATTCACTGTCTTATCGGTTGATCAATAATACTTTCACTCTCCATTGATCGTGTCATAACAACGTCTATATGTACGGGTGTATGTGAGTTAAATAGCAGTACTTGAGAATGAAAATGTTCCCGACATCGTGAGTTTAAGCTGCAGTGATAGAGATTGGAATCGTTCCGGAAAATGATGAGCAGGTGACTTCGGGAAAGTTGGCACAAACTGATTGTTCCATTTTTTTATTAATCATGGAAAAAGGTGTTGTCAGCCGTACAGTGTAAAATATTGCAATTTACGTGCTCATCCGGTTGGTTCAAAATGGAAGCAGCAGCTCATTGTTTAGTTCAGCAATTGTACTACCAGAGTGATGTTCTTTAATTAAGAGCAGGAAGCTCAGGGGAAACGCCTCAACGTGTACATGTATGTACGTCAATAAGAATCTAACGATAAGGTGGTACAAAAAGCTCGTCCACCTTCTTACGTGTTAGAAAAAACCCGTTCGGTCGCTTTTGGGGAGTAAAGAGATCCAGTCGTGACAGAAGTCTTTATTAAGACTAGCTGAATGTGGTAAAAAATAACTAAATTGGTGATTACTTCTCAAGCAGCTCATTGGCTACATAATCAACTGGTATACGGTAAAAAAAGCAACGGAAAAAAGACAACGGAAAAAAGCCCGTTAAAAAGGCAACAAGTAATATAGGCAACGGGCTTTTTTTCCATTGCTTTTTTACCTAGATTCTAATCAACTACCTGAGGGGAACTCAAAAGTGCTAAAAGTTATAATTGGAAGCTCATACCCGCCTTCGGCTTTAGGCAGCAAGAGTGACTAGTCGCTTAATGTCAATTTTTTTACGAGATCCTTAAAGGAAACCTATAATAGCCAAACACCTCAACAATCGGTATAAAGACCTAGCATGATATCGCACATTTTTTAATTCATAAAAAGCTGTACTGAGTGTCGGACGCCGTGGCATCTCCATGACATAGTCGAATCGTTGAGTTCCGAGGGGGTTTTCGCCTGAATTGGCGACCACTCCCGATGCGAATTGGTGACAGCTCGCAAAACGGGAACTTGATCACTGATTACCTGCTTTTGTATTGGCAACTTCCCGAGATCTCACTAAGCCCTCTGGAGGGTGGGAGTTGGTGTGTTTATTGTGGGTTTAAAATCTGTACACGTGGAGGTCCTTCAAAGGACCTATGTATACATTTTATAGTTTGCTGTTACTGATCCCGAGAGATTCATCTTTTTACGACTTTGCTACTCTACCGATCTTTTATGTTTTATGAAATAAGACTTGGTTTGGCACTTGTTGGTATTTGTTTATCAATCTCAACTGAACTGGTGTTACTGATTGCACAAATTTATATATCGGACGATATATTTATTGCGACTCAATGCACTGGGATTGCGTTTAGATGAAATGACCAAGGCCACTGTGCTCACCTCCCTCACAGGCGATTTATTAGATATGATAGAAAATACCGATTACACAATTTTAGCTACCTGGCAACCAGACCGAAATTCAGCCTGCGAGGTTTAATAATAGCTAGGGCTACATATATATATATGTATAATATATAACCAACTTCCATGTCAATAGCTCCAGTAGTTACGGAACGTGCCACCATCGGCCAATGAACGCTAGTCAACCCCTGTGAATTTGAAAAGTGAACATGTGTAATAAAATGCCATGTACCGTCATTATATGAACCTATATGAATGGCAATTTTTGTCTTTTCGGGCATCGAATCGGACCGAAATTTAGTCTGCAAGGTGTCATTTTATAGTGGAACATATGCACAAAGTTTCAAGTTGATAAATCCAGTAGCTACAACGCGTGCCTTGCTAACGGCGACAACGATGACGCCAAGCTCACAACCTCTCTTGATGAATGTTCATATCAAATGCATTACTGAGACTTGTTGTGATCATTTTAAAAATTTTTGTATTAATTAGTGGATAACATAACATTGGTCCAACCAAGGCAAGTAATGCTGGTTTTGATAGTTTAAGTTTAGTCTATACTCGATTTGATAAAGAGGTACAGGAAGGTTTCATGTGGTTGATTGGATGCTGACTCTTGCCCGACGCAGGATTGTTTCACTGTTCTTCTTATGATTGAAACTTAGGCCTGGCTAGCTCATGCTGGTCTTCATTCAATCAACGATTACCGATATTCGCAATTGTTTCCGGATACCAAAACTTTGCCAAACTGGCAAGTCTAATTTACATAAATGCGTCAAAAGCAAGAGGGTTAGTCAGTGGTAAACTGTTTGACGCTCCGACCCCAGCGCCACTTCAAGCCAACAAGTTACTAAACGCGCTTCCATTCATAACCACCGGAGTGGATTTTACCGGAGCCGTGTATGATCTGAAGGAAAATTCGGACGCCGAAAATAAGGCTTACACATGTATGTCTCTTAACCTCTGCGGTGACACGCGCCGCACTTATAACTTGTAAAAAAACATTTTATAAGCATTCGGCAAGTTTGCCGACAGGCGCTCCTTGTCGGAACGCATAATTTCAGGCAATGCATCGACATATCTAGCCGAAGCGGTCTAACTGCAGAAACTGTGTGAGTCTGAGGACATTATTCATATCTCACAAAACATCGCATGGCCCTGCAAATGGTTATACGACGTGTATATACGCCATATGGGCTGCAAAATATTCCTACGGAAGAAGAGACGATAGTCGACGAACGCTCTTTTATCTACGCATTTATGGATTAAGAGACACAACCACAGTCTGACGCCGTCGCATCTATCATAAAAGGGAGGTCACTTATCTGCCTACATCACCCTACATAGATGACGATGAACAATTGGATCTTGCCTACGAGATCAAGTGGATGGATTAACAAAATCGTGCAGATATAACACCAAGTGTTGTGCCTCAAGGTCAAGGTTGTCTCTTCATTTATTTGATACATGACTCGAGATCTCGATGATTGGTAAAATTCAACGTAACACAGTGGAATTGAAACAATAAAGTTCCTCGACACCACCGGATCATAGGAGAAAAAAGAAGCCATGCAGTGAATTAATCTCTGAAGTTTACGTAGAATTTTAGAAATAACATCCTCTGTGGATGCTAAAGTTTCTAAAGTTTTCATTCTCACTATTTTATTCTTCGGAAGATCGGGCAGTCCAGTGAATCGGACACTTCCGCCGCTCTCATTGGTTTTCATGTTCGGCATGTTTTTCTTGGATACGAACACTCAAAAACTGCATCGACAAAAATATTTATAATACTATTACTGAATATCGTCCAGACACCAAGCTTGTAAATATGGTTACATCTAATAAATGGATGCAGCCCAGGATGACTTCTTAAGTTGCGCTTTACAATATAACTTGGCTAATTGTTTCTTATCGCACTTGACAAATCATTCATGCCATATTGCGGCGGCCGTAGTTACACCGGTATTTTCGGAAATCTATTCACTAACAGGTCAAAATTGGGCAGCTTTGTTCATATACTTAGTACGTTAATTGGCTGGGTTATGCCACTTGCGTGCGCTTTTAAAATAGCGCTTGGTAGTTTATCCGCTTTACATGCTAGACCTCCGACTGATGCACTGATCTCTATTCGTTCATCCTCAAATTGGAAAATCACCTTCACATCAGAAATAGCGGCCGACGTCAAGGCCACGTTCAGCGCATAACTACATGAAAAAAAACCCGCTTAGTTTAGCAATTTGACACCTGCGGAAGAGTAATAACTGCTTTCAGTCAGCTGAGATCTCCAATATTTCCATAACCTGAACTATGCTTTGAAGAGTGTCTTGAGAAGCGGCACTTCCACTACCAACTTTCTGAGTTGGCGTGTTTGTGTCAGACAAATATGTGGAAGATGGCACACATGTGGGAGTTGGCAGAACGTTACAAGAATGAATGCCGTGTTCACACCTAAACCACTATTCGAACCGAATTTCGAAATGCGAATTGGGGATTTCGGTTTGACTTCACAACGGTTTTAGAGACCTCGCGCCATTCACTAGTTGCTGCCGCGTCATCTAAGATAAACATTGTCATCAACAGAATGACATGGCAATGAAATGAAGTCGGCCAGTTCCAGGTTCGCATAAGAAATTTTAGTGAAGCCATACTTGTCACTGCGTATTGTAAATTATAATAACACCTTGAACATATGTAAAACGGCCATTCACTAACACGGCTATCGACCAAATCGAATATTGAAAAAATGAGATCCCCAATAAGCGGAACCACGTCATTAAAACTCACCTGCACACTCGCAAACTGACGTCGGTTTCGTTAAAAGAGATTTTAAGTGAAGTTCACATTGCAATCTCAGAACGGTTTGAGTCAAAGCGGTTCACGAGAAACACATTACGAAGCGGTTTGCGTAGTCGGAACTAGTTGAAAAGTGGTTCGAAAATTTTTAGGGTGGGAGCAGGTCAGACCGTTTTAAGGTCTTAAGTTGGTGTATAATGGCATTTTAAACCGGTTTGAGATTGCAGCGTGAACACGTCATATATGGCTCAGTCAAGTGGCAAACAATTCTACAATGATGTCAAGCTACTATCACCAAGTCAGTGCTGTCAGCTTCATATCAGATAACTGTTCCTATGAGAATATACCGTTGACAACAGCCAGCACTTGGTATCTGCAATACTTGGCTAGTATTATTTGAGCAGGCTCTGCCCATCACTCTCATACATAGTGCTCCGCCACCTGCCTTCGAACATGACAACGACAATCGACTGGCTGATACTTCTGATGACGCCTTTGCTTACCTGGAACTGAAAGAAAGAATATAGAAGTTGTATGTCACGTTAGCTTTTTGGCCAGGTACGCGACTAGTTAATGCATAATGAAATCTCCGTTTTAGCGATATTCATGTGTTTAGTCAGAATGCCTAATCTATATAATAAAAAGGTCATGCTACATTCTTCTTATCGGCTGACAAAATATGCTTCTTTCCGACATTCAGTAAGATTGGGCTATACTTTTACCAATGATAGATTCTATACTTGCTTTTGCTGATATTTTAAGTAAGCAACATCTACATTATGTCAATTGTTCTTATCACTTTGAACATAATGTTATTGTAAAACGGCCGTTCACTTTTTCTCTACAAAACTGTAATGCTTATACAGTTCTAAAAATCGATATTCCCCATTACTCTTATAATGTCATCAGTTTTATGCCTTCAATGATTACAATGATGACACACTGAAGAGAGTTAATGATATAATTTGCGCCTCTGTTCTGCTTACCTTATGTCTCTGAAAGAGAGAATACAGAAGTTGTAACATAAACTCCTCGGTAGGCCATGACAATGTCATGTCATTTTAATGACATTGTCATGGCCTCCCGACTAGTGATTAGGCACTCTATTAAAGTTAAAACTTAAATAGAGTGAGCGGCTTTTTACCTCAATATGTTTGTACTTCCCTTGTTTCATTATTAGCAAACCATACTTTTGAAACATTTTTGTCTTTTTAAAAATAGGTTTTTAGTATCAGAAGTAAGAAAGACATGATTTTTGTTAATCTCTGCCCTCAAAGGGTCAATGAATTCCTCGCGCGGGAATTTGCTTTCCCGCTCCCTGAAATGCAGTGTTGTTTTGCCGAGAAATGGGAGTCCGAAGCCTTACAAATGACGCATTTTCTCTACCGCTGTTCTAATTTTTCGAAGCGATGTTAGGAAAAGACGTTGAATGTACCCTTTGTATTATTAAAGTCATCCACCATCGTGGTTGATTTGAGCTATATTCCTAGTATAGACTCTATAGCAACAAGGAAAAAAATTTCTGTGTTGATGCATGGCTCCAGGCAGTGCATATATTCATGCATTTCTCCATACGTGGAGGATCTCCGGGCTCTTTGTGTCTCGCGTCCAGTTGAAACATTGGAATAGCGTTTCAGTCAGCTTTTAAATCATGAATTTTATATGCAGTTGGGTGGTGGAAACTACTAGAAACTGTAATAATTAAAGGTGACTGGCAGTAAAAAAGTTGGTAAAATTACCCTAACAATGCCATTGGTAATTTAAGAGTCAAAACGCAATACTTAATTTACCATATAGAAATGATTTAACACACAAAATATGCAATATCGATGTGGTGAGTTTTTGCTTAAAATTCCATTCATCTTGCATTAAGACTGTTTGTTCGATAAACCAAAAATTCAAATGCAAATACACAATAACACATTGGTCAATGAAAGCTCTGACATGTCGGAGGTTTTGATTTGGTGATTTCATCTTAGACCTGAAGCCGAAAACGGACACATTTGGCACCAAATGTTGACATACCAATAATGGAACATTACAAAAGTAAGCAATATGTGACGATTGGTTACAAGAATACTTTTGTTTTTTTTATAAAGATGAAACGAAACGCACGCAAAAAATAAATCAAACTTACGGTAACTTCATGTTTATGTTAACCAGCATATTAACTCCGGAAAAGAATGACGGCCTTCTGCCCTAAAAGCTCTCATGATTGTTCCAAGTGGGTCTTTTAGACTTGCCACACCGAATATATTTTCAATACCTCTCCTAATATGCACTTGACAGATAAAAACACACTCGCGCCTAACTGATAGGTCTGGATCCTCCAACCTTGTCTCAGCGCTCCATTTTCAACTCTGAAATGCCGGTAAATCGCGTGTTTTTCACTGAATATTATTGAAAATATCGTCGCTCCCTCCGTGTCTCGCAAGGAACGTCAAAGTCGAAGTTCGAGAGCGGGATTTTTTGACAACCTGCCTCCCCCCTCCCCCCGGAAATAATCCTGGCGTAAACCCTGCTTGTGAGCATTTGTTACCAGCAATAGTAGCATGCTGGGGTATACATATGGAAAAATCCGTTGCGAGCTTTGCTGGCGGTTACCTTGCGAGCATGCTGGGGTATAAATGTGACGGCTCCAGTCAAGCTCGATTATTTTTCGTTCTTAATAAATGTTTGTACGAGCTGGTTTCCCCGATCGCGTTTCCGACAATTTCTTGGCGAACTCTATGTAAGCCCTGCGCTGTTAATTTTTGTATGTGGTTGTGTGTGTGTTTCCTCTCCGGGGAATGTATCGTGCAAGTAAATCGAACCAGTGTATTATTACGCTCTCATTTGCTTATAGAAATCGTTTCGGTGACGTTTGGGAGCGAAACGATGCCATTGTATTGGAAGTGATACCTCAGTTTGTCGTTTACCACATGAAGTCAATAAATGGCCAAAAGTTCATTGCATAATCTTAATCAGGCTAAAGTTGGACCTGACATTTGCGGCTTATCCAATTATTAAATAGATATTTGACTAATAGGTCTCGCGGTATGATTTATTGCCTCACTTTCTCTTTTCAGACAAAGACGATTTTTCGCCTGGGCCAGAATAAGGAATAAAGATGCGGTGGATACTAAATTGCAGCCCAAAACAATTTACGGTAGCGCAGCTTCTTTTCCGGGGCACCTGCCTTAGTGAAGCTTTGTCTTCACGTGGGTTCCGAGGCTGAGTTTTCTGTCTTTCCCTGCCATACCGGTATATTTTGTGAACGGCATTACCACGGTACTACATTACTACTTGCTACCGAATTAACTCTTGAGCCCCCATTGTGTATGTCGCCTTCCTATCTGCTTCGGTATGAGCAACGTTTGAAAGACAAGAAACTCAGTCCTCAGCCCACGTAATCGTATGGTGTCGATTACAATAATTCATTTTCTTATATGGTTCTCCCGACTGTCTCAGTTCTCATTTTGAAGAAAAAAAGGAAAAAAGGGAAGTTTTCGCACCAAGATCTTAAATCTATGCGCTTCTTTTCTCCGCGTTTTGAAAGGTTTTTCGGTATTTGTTTTATATTTGAGGAGATCTCGGGTGAATAAGGAAACTATTTGCATGCCACACGGTTATCTATAGTGTAAGATTGTCCAATCACTCCTTGCGAGACGATAGCTTTCGCCGAGGATGTGTCTTATCCTAATGATAAACCGAAGAAATGAATGTGATATGTTGGCGTTAATTATTTTCAAAGATACAAACAGTTCGAACAATTTATCTTTGCATTACAATGCTTTAAATGAAAGCCATTCCAGTACAGTGCGGAGCCCAGTGGTCGAATCGTGCTGCAACTTTGTCGTCCGAATCTTCTCTGTACTGATCTCTGGTCGCTCTCACACGGTGTCTGCAGAGAATGCCTCGCTTTTATTCGTGAACTGGCCAGGGGGTAATGAATATATTCAGTAGAAGATCAGAATGCGCATCAGGCCGGGGGGGGGGGAGAGTCACGGTCACTGCATGAATTATCGTAATTTTTCTGGTCCCACATTACCCCCTGGTTATGGCTCAGGCTTCCACTCGTTGTCCGATTCATCTTTCAATGGTTGATTGTACATCAGTCTCTCAATTTTGAAATTTTCTGTCGAGGGGGTCATCCATCTCTCCCGCCTATATTACTATGACTGCTTTGATTGTGTTTGGGAACCACATATGTCGTCCACGTGAAAACAACGCTTGGTTGTAGCATCGGCCCGATAATACTGTCTTTCATCGTGACATTCTGTAGTGAGGTCCGATCCAAGAGTACTGGCAAAAGCTGTTGAAAAGGTCCCTACAATTGAGCATATAATATGTTTAACATCATTATAAAGATGTCTAGTCAGCAGGACAACTTTAACAAGTTAGGAATCTATGAGTTTGTGCTTATTTGCGGACAGGATCGACTGGCACCTGATAATGCATCGTTCAAACATGACCCATGAGCGCATTCGGTTTTTCGTGTGATCGCAACAGGACACCTTCCAAGGTATTCAGTAAATCAGAACCTTTGCCAAAGTATTAGTACAGAACGTTTCCTGAAAATTGACTAGACGGAAGTTGGTCGATTACTTCTCCGGACGCAGAACCGCATGATCACCGATGAAGTATCTTGGGCACTCATGGCTTCTGTCTTGATACTGGGTATGTTTTGTCCTAGTTGGTCCATAAAGCAGCAGAAGCACTTGTTCTCCTACAATGCCAATCAACCAAGCTACCGAGTGATTCGATGACAAGCAGCAGCTGTCGATCATCCACCACCAAGACGTCTAGGTTCAGACAGAGGAAGTTTTAGCAGCTGAAATGGTGAAAACTAAACAGATTGCTGAGCAACAGATACAGGAGGCTAGGATTCAAGCCGAAATAGCTCGAAAGGAGATCCACATTAGCATGAAGATGCGGCGCCGATTGGTAGACTTGAGAGCAGAGATGTGCGCTGTGCAGTGATACTCTGAAGACGATCCAGAAGAAGAACAGTTGACAGAAGCCGCTCGCCGAACAGGCATCATTGCCTTGTATCAACCCAATTTGGCAAGCCCGGCTTGAATTACCTAGCCCGGTGTAAAAGTAAAAAGTGTCCCCCCTAGAAAAAGTGTCCGGGCCTATTGTATTCTGACAGATTATGGCATATGGTTCTATAGAGGCAATGACCGTCAATAGCTCAGCGCATAATAGAATCCTTTGTTCCCGGACAGTTTATCCTAGGACATTTTAAACTTCTACACCGGCTTGAATTGCCAAACAGGTAAAATATTCTACTTTGTTTTGCGAGCCAGAGACTTTACAACACATTAGCCAACATTAGAGCTGTGACGTCATATTTGAATTAATATGCGCATAATTAACAATGGCTGATTTCATGCTCTCGATTCAATTTCTTTTACTAAACTGTTGTTCTTGTCAAAAATTGACGGACAGGAATATACCCGTGTGTGTTATTTAAAGTAAGCGTAATAATTGCATTGGGTACATTGCTAAGGTCATTCGCTATAACTCCAGTAGTGTTGTTGACCGCTTTGCCATTGAATGGTAATGAGCTCTTCAACGACAATACATATTAATGAGTTCGGCTCTCCATTCAGGGTAAAAAAGTCGGTGTTTGGTAAGCCAGGCTTGTCAATGGTCACTTCCTTGAGAGAATGGGCAGATGAAGATTTTGGGGTGTAAAATCATATTCAATTCGGTCCAATTGTCGCCGAAAACAGATATGTTCAACCAGATAAGGGCGAGAAACCAAACCCGTTGCATCCCTGCACTGGTGAACTTACTCAGGATATGAGCGGTAAGCTTACGAAAGAAAGTCCAGAAGTCGTGCAGAGATCCACCAAATCAGCTGACATTGATGTGAAACAAGGGCTGCCACGTCTGTTGGTGAAGTTCAACGGGACTGGTCCATGCATACCCAAGGGATGATGCGAGATTTCATCTTACTGCAAGGCACTGATGAAAGGGTTGCTTTTCAATCAAATCCACGCTGAATAACGTTGCAAAACCAGTTTCAGTCACAGTTTCATACATTGGAAGCTCAAGCATGTCAAGCTACAGTGGGTGAACCGTGGTGTCCATACACAAGACCTAGTTAACCACCATCGCCATGATATTCAGGGTCATGTTCATTCTAGACCAAGAAATGTATTATGTCAGAGTGCTCCAGCCGTCATTCATCACTCGAGCCAAGGTCATCAGAATTTAGGTCAAGGACATTTGGGAGAGAGAGACGGTTCAATTCACATGTTCAGAGCCTTCCAGTCACTCCTCAGTATTAAAGCGAGGGGCATCATAATCCTGGTCAAGGTCATCCCATCTTTAGCCATTCGTTGTCCACCTGGAGGCTCTTCAGCGGGCCTTGAGCTGCCAAAGTCAGAGATAAAGGGTTTCGATGGAGACCCCTTGATCATGCCAGGATTATGATGGCGTTTTAGCAGAATGTTGAGACAAGAACATGTGACCCAGGGGAACTGTTCCAGCTTCTACGAAAACATTGCCATGGAAGGGCCAGCAATGCCATTGCGAAATATGACATGCTTTTTTCAGACCAGAGGCTAAGCACGACATTTGGTTAAACTTCGGGCAACCGCATCTGATGACGATGGAATTTAAAAAAAAGCTGAATTCACAGGACGACATTAACTATGGTGACAGGCATGAAATGAGAAGGTACACCGAGTTGTTGGAAACCACGTGTCTGTCTCTCCGTAGCATTAACAAATAGAAGAGATTGGATCATCAGACTCCTTTTTGGACGCCGTTGCCAAGTTGCCGATGCAGGATCGTCGTGCTTGGCTGAGAGAGACCGCTTCGATCCGTGAAGAGTCGAAGAAAGTCAGTTTCGCCGATGCCTTTGATTTTGTCAAGAGACTCTTGCGAGAAGTGAATGATACTAAATTTGCAGCGTGAAGCATGGAGCAAGACAAACCACCAGCTTTGAAGGCGTACTTCATATCGAAGACAAAGACTGCTGATGCGACTAATTAAGGTGCATTCAATGCGCATGCAGTGACGGTCCGGAGCACTGTATTTGATAGTGTTCTACCATCCGGAAACTTCCATGGAAACAGAGGCAGGAAAAGTCAAAGGATAAGGGCTGTGTTGCAACTGTCTAAATGCTGATGAAAAAATCAGTCACAAAAACTCAGCCAAGAAAGGCCCTTCACCGAGGGAATGTACGATGACAGGATGCAGGTCAACATCGAAACACCATACCCTTCTAATTTTGGATTATGACGATTAAGAAAAGGGCGGCAGCCCGACCAGCTCCATGACAATCAACAGCAATTTCTGCTGAGAGAAGCAGATAACAGGGTGTACCTTGACAGGGATGGACTCCTACTCCAGCGTCTGTCTTTGCGAAGAAGACGTTTTGCAAGAACTGTCAGTCAAACAGGATAATAAGCGAGTTGAGTTGAAGACATTGAACGGAGTGAGTGCAGGCGAAATCACTAAGTTCCGCCTCAGCATTTCAGGATTAGATGGCAACAGCTGGTTTGAGATTGCAGAACTTTTCTCATGGGAGAAATTGCCCATTGGGAATAAACATTTGCCAACCAAGTAAACATGGTCAAATTACGAGCATCTCAGATATCTATCGGTCGCAAACACTCCAGTTGGAAAGCTGAAGGTGTTGATTGAAGGCAACATCCCATCTGCCTACAAGCAACTTGAATGGAGAGAAGGACCGTGACCGGACCAGCCCATCGCTGTAAGTTTCCCATGGGACTGGACACTGCTTTGAAGTCCCACTGAATGTAATCATGTCTCTGTAAAAGAACAGGAGATCAGCGAGATGCTCATGAGCTAGATTAGCTGAACTTGATCGAGTTGGGACCAAGTATCATTTCGACAAGCCAACCTCAGCAAAAGATGTGATGCGAATGAGATTCTAACTGACATCCCCAGCAAAAGAGAGCTGGCGCTAAAAAGACTTGAGGGAATCAGGACAAAGCTGAAGAAAAGAAGATTGGTGAAAGAAAAACTGACAGAATACGATGGCAATTGTGAACTCTTCAGAAAATACAGAGAGAATGGCTATGCTGATGAGATAGCGACCAATGTGCCTGTACAATACGTGCCCTTTCACCATGTGTATCACCCAGCAAAACCTGGAAAAATGAGGATCGTGTGGGACGCTGCCACACGCCATGAGGATATACCTGCTTTAATGACCATGTTTATGCAGGAGCAGAAAGCATGAATTCGCTGCTTGGTGACTTGATAAGGTTCATGGACTTGAGGAGAAGTAGCTTCCAAGTTCACATCAATGCGATGTATAATCAGATTTACATCAGGAGGCAACATCGGAATCTGATGACGAGGTTTCTGTAGTTCAAAGATGATGAATTGGATGCAGTGCCTAAAGAGTACCAGCTCCTCAACAATTATTTTGGTGGTACACATGCTCCTGCGATGGCAGGTTATGCAGTATAAGCGACATTTTTGGACAACAAGGACGATTTCCACCCAGAACAATCCATACAGGACTTCGTAACACATACGTTGTTGATGTTTCGAAGTCTTAAGAGCCAAGGCTGGCAGTCCAAGTTGTCTCAGAAATTTTTGACCTATTCACAATCAAAAGAGGTGGATTCGAGCTGGCCAAGTTTGTCACATCTTAGACAAAGATCTTCTGCTGCTGCTAGATGATCGAAAACTCCAGGCGGCATCAAGAGTGTGAGTCGATATGGGACATGAATACAATAGCAGGGGAAGAGGTGGCAGAGGATGGCGTGGATGTCGGCGTACCAACCCCTCACTTCCAAGTGTCTTGAGGTTAAGGGATCACTCCCTTGGCAATTGCAGTGGTTCGGATGCTGACTCCGATGATGGTTTTAAAGTTCCCAGTTATGAACAGAAATGGTTGCGTAGACGTGAAAACTCGAGTCAAAAGGTGATCACCGGCAAATCTGGTAGCTGTGGTTTCAAGGGTGCCCCGGAGCCGGACAGAGATTTGTTCTTCTTTGAGTCGATCATTCAACTCTTACTGAGGACCTTGAGAGTCATCTCAAAAATAAGAATTTTGAGATTCGCAAGCTTGCGATTGTGTCTCATGAGGAAGCCCAGTTCAGATCCTTTCGATTAACTGTGTCAAAGTCACAGTTTGGCAGGCTGTTTGATGAGAGCTTTGGCCAGAGGGTGTGCGCATTAGAAAATTCAATACCCCGCGATCGCAGCTCGGAGGATAACGACAGTAGTAATCAGTGATGGCTAGTTACGGTACTTTTGTGAACGTTAAACTGCTCTTCACCTGGTTGTCAATCATGAGCCTGTTGAATATCACAACATACAATGGTAACAGACTAGGGCCCTGTAGAAAGGAGGACATGACCGCATATAGTGACTTTATTCTTTTTCCAGAACACTGGCAATATGTTGAGCAGCTCAATAAACTGAGCGCTGACTTAGGACATAACATGAACATTCATGGTGTTTCTGGTATGGATAAGGAATCTTCGTTGGTTGGCAGACCACATGGGGGTGTCGCAATCGCCTGGAACGCGAGTTTAGGCGCTGTTGTAAAACCTGTGCAGTGGGAATCCAAACGAGTGTGTGCTGCTCAGGTCAAAAACTTGAGTCTTCATCCTGATCAGAGTGAAATTCTTTTGGTAAATGTTTATAAGCCGAACAACAGTGGTCAGCAGAATATTGGAGATTTTAACGGGGTGTTGCAAGAAATCACAGCCATTCTTGAAAGTAATCAAGCTACTGATATAATTATTGGAGGGGACTGGAATACTGACTTTAGCAGAGCTGACTCGGCTCATACTCGGGCCTTACTTGATTTCATTGAAAGGGAGAGCCTGGTCAGTGGACAGGTACCCAATACCTGTAATGCTGAATACACTTTTGAGAGTAACATAACGGGTGAAAGACCACTAACTGATCATTTAAATGTTTCGGAAAGTGTGTTTAACTAGAACTGAGATTTCACCGGCACTCCAGAGCTGTGTATCACTTGGCCGTGAGACGGATCAAAAGGGAACAAGATAGAGTTGCTGCTGAAAAATTGGCTAATTCTCTAAGGGGTAAAAACAATAAAGAATTTTGGAAACATGTCAAAAAGATCAAAGATTGGGGTGGTGTAATTAATGCTGAGTTCAGTGGATCGAGGGTAAGGAGGATATTTATGAAGTGTTTGCTGACAAATTCAAAATTGTGTATAATTCCGTGCCTTATTAAAATGTTGATATGAATAATTTAAAGGAGTCAATGAGTGAAAACATCCTGTTAAAGTGTTGTGAGGGTCGGTGTAATAAAAACCACCGGGTTGGCGTTGAGGATGTGAGCCTGGGTATCAGGAAGCTTGTAAGAGGGGGAAGAAGGATAGTTCCCCTCACATTCAGTCAGATCATTTTATTCATGGAGGTCATAAATCAAATTATGTTATCCTTGCTTCTAAGCTCAATGGTCTCGCATGGATATTATGGCATGATATATGTTGCAATATTCAATAAAAATATTTTTCATGCAATATTGATATTTGTTCATTCATCGTTTCATTTTTGATGCAATGTTACACTTTTTTATGCAATGTTAAAATTTCCATTCAATGTGTGTTCATATTTGATGCAATGTTACATTTCTTTCTGCAATGTTTACTCGATAATTGTTCATTCAATATTTCATATTTGATGCAATAATTCACTTTTTTCATGCAATAATGCTCAAATTTTCATTCGATAGTTGCCCTGATAATTAATCATTCAATGTTTCGTATTCGTTTCAATGTTTCACTTTTTTATGCAATAACGATTTCTAAATTTCATAAAATGATCATGTAATATTTTGCAATTATTCATTCAATGTTGGCGGAAACTTTTTCATTCAATATTTTGCGAAAATATTTATGCGAAAACTGCATTGTGGGTAATATTAGAAACGCGGACGCTGATTGGCTAATCTCGTGACAGGGAATAAGACAGACGTACCAAAAGCTCCATTGTTGTGTACATGCTGTCAATGGCTGTATACAATTGTGATTATCGTGACATCCTCCCTCCAAGCTCGTATCAAACGACTTTGGAAAAAGTTGTGTACAATGTGCTAGTGGTATTGTAATCCTTATGAAAATAACTGAAAGAACACAGCTCTTAGACAGGGCTCAAAGTTCTAATTTTTACTTAGGAGCACACAGCTCCTTACCTCCAAATTTTAGGAGCTGAGTTGCAATATTTAGGAGCTGAATTTTCAGATAATCGATGACGATATCTTTGTGTGGTATGCCATCAGGTAGGCTTACTTGACCTACAGCTCTTGCTGGTCTAGTACTGTATAAGAAAACAAAAGAGACAGCATTATCGCACCGGTAGCCAGTGAATTCTACTAAAACAAATTGTGTTTTTCTCAGGATCAAAATCAGCTGAGACATCCCCTGGACATAACAACGATAGATTACACTATGCAAGGAAGGTTCAACTGTACTGTACTACAGCAGCTGTACTACAGGGTCTTCCCTGGGATTTCAATGAACAACCATGTCGGATTTTCGCTTGGGTGCGCGTGCGGCAAAATTTTTAAAAAAAAAAAGATTTTTTTGCTTCAAATTAAGGTATTCTGACCCCTTTTTCTGTCTTCTGGGGCCCCAGGCATATTTTGCATTCTGATGGTGACATAACAGTCACTCAGAACGTACGTCCTTATCCACAATTAAAAAAAAAATTAAATTAAAAATTTTTTTTTGAGGATGTCGGACCAAGTGGCGCCCTCTTTAATAGTGACAAGCCGACATGGTTAAAACAGCGAGGTAGCCTCTGCCCTAAAGGGACACTTCACTCATTTGGAAATTTAGAAATATCCTTAATACATTCAAATTAATTGATATCTGCAATATTAGGCGTCAGATTTTTTTTACATCAGCGAACAAAAATTCAAATTTTTTCAATGAGTGGAGTCTCCCTTTAACAGCATCAGCAATTATTAAAAGTCTGCCTTATTTTTCAAACGAGACTAATCATTTTTATTTGCCTCAGTTGAGAAGTAATAGGAGTAAGTGAAACAAACGCCGGCCCGTTACGGGTAAGTTTAGTGTAAAACATTTCGGCGGGAAATCCTGACGACCACATGCTACCACGCCCTGGTGACATCTTTCCATGTGACAAATCAAACTCTACTAGGCCAATTTTATCTGCATAGTTAATATCATATGTTCTTGGCAATGTAGGCCTAATTCAAGGAATACATGTTTGGAAGGGACCCGGGAGAAGCTGAGATTGATGCGCCGACGATTCAAAAACATTACGCAAATCAATGACGGGACGGGGTCATCTCAGTGCAACTCGACTCTGCTCAGTTGTAGTCCAGCTCACGTCACATATCAGATGGGCATGCAATACAAGAGATAAATGAATGACTAATCAAGAAATACTCAGGGTAAATGCTACTACTGTTGCACACTAACCATGGCAAAAACGAAAGCTTTCGCTGCTGGGGCTTGCGCTGGCGATCGTCACCAGTGGCCATTGTGTTGACAGCCTCAGGGAGTGGATGAATTATGTTAATGAGTTATGTTACCTTTCAATTCCGTGCCGTGGCGCTGTAGTGCTGCGTGCTCCGTCTTGGGCGTTATCGACGATGATCGGATTGAGCGGGAAGCGAGTGATGTGGGGTCTACAATCCAAAATCAAAAACGATCGCGCGCCATACCATTTTCAATAATTTGTTCGCAATCTACGGAATACGATCGCTATTGTTTGAATCACTCGCAGACTTGTAAAATGGGTGATTTGGGAGTTCAGTCGCATGTTGTCAAAACAATTCGCAAAAACTGTAAAAAATCAATTCGCAGGTGTGCGAGTACGGGGACATTTCTGGTCGCATTATGAAATTTCTTGTCGCATATGCGACCATTTAGGCGCGAACTTTGAGCGCTGTTAGATAAAAACACAACTTGACGCAAGGGCCCAAAGCGCCGCGTAGCGGCAAAAAAGCGAAGCTGGCGAAACATTTATAACGGGTCACCGTCACTTATTATTGGACTTATAGCGCATTTACGGGGTTGCAACTATTTTGCTTTATAGTGTCACCAGGAAAGAAAAGCATGCGACCTAACGCCGATCTATTTGTATCAAGTGATAATTGGAAGGTATATAATAGGAAATATCAATAAAATAATCATTCCATGTCGTCTTTGGAGGGCATTTTTGATTGTAAAAAATATATGTGTACGTCACCGGAGTCTCTGCAATGATAATTTTATCACAGCAGTCTCGCGCAAGTAGAAGTTCTTTACCTAAAGTTCTTCACTTATTAGTCTCAATGTCTGGCGCAAAGCCAGACGTTTTCCATTACGATTTCACTACGATGTTTGACAAGAAGGAGCAGTGCGCGAGATATGCTAATGAGCAGACTTCCCTCGCTTGAGTTTCGGAAGAATGTTCCATATCGCGCTAAGCTGACCACTGCTGACCATGACAGGCGTGCATTGGACTGGTACAGGTTGGAACTGATCATTGAATATGCTGGTGGTGACGCTTTCTGATGAGAAGTTGGTCGTGACTGATGCAGTATCCTTGGACTTGTCCACAGCATCGTTTAATCATTGCTTTTTGAGCTGCCTTGATTCTGTACTTACCCAAATACTGAGACCAAATTAATGCCTGTTGACTGTGCTTTAACAAGAGAGACTGGCGCCATGCCTAGTCTCTCTTAAAGCACAGTCAACAGACACCAACCCCGCAGACTCAGAAACCACAAACGCCCAACCCTTCCTGCTACCTTAATACTTCTGGATTATTGGATTTATGCTGTTGACTAATAAGTACCATTTCCTTTCTTTTCAATGCAGACTGTTAATGAAGCCATTGCCAACTTAAACCAACTGCAACCTGAACAATCAAAGACTAAGAGTGATGATGACTCCAAGTGCTATGATAGTGACCCTCAGATTGATTTCGAGGTGCCTGCCATGCCTGCCCCCGTAGCGCCCAGTCCCAAATTAACAAGCATTCGACTAACTAGGTCTGAAAGTGAGTTTTTTTTCCTTCAATATCCTTAACTGAGTTTTTCTTCAATATCCTAAACTGGGTGTACCCAAGTACTTCCTATGATGCTGTGATGTGCAATGCCACGTGACAAAAATGTTGACATTCATTGGAACCCATTTATCTATTGACCCACTCTTCTTGCAGTTTATGTTGTCAGCATTCCTCCAGCAGAAATGGTTTCGAGGGGACATCAAGTCTGGATGCCATATCGGTCAAATGAAACGCAGACCACTAATTTTCAACCTGACCTCACCCACACTTCAGTGTCGATCATGGAGGTACCAAGTACGCCTGAAACTGCATCTACCCCTCAGCCAAAATACAAGAGGAAGCGTTCTGATTCAGGTAACGATGAGGAGACTGAGCCCTTGGCAAAGCATTCTTTGTCATTTGTGGATGATGAAACCAAGGACCCCTCTTGGAATCCAAATATGTCTTTGGAAAGTGTTGCATCTACTAGGTATGTTTCATAGCACGATGTGCAAGGTTTGCAGTAGGCCTGCATAAGTTGCATTTAAACCTTTGTCATAGAGCAAGAGGAATGTAGTACCTTGTTGGAAAGGGTTTGAGTTTTCATACTAGTAAATGTAAATTATGTCAACAGATCTTTAGTATCTAAAGAGATACTTATTTTTCTTAAATCCATTTCAGTGATGCCAACAATAAGCGAGCATCCTCATCCCTGACCGAGGGCATGTGTGCAGTTTCAGTGTCCAAGCTTTTGGAGCTGTTCCACATCTGCTACAACTGCGGCTCAATGGTGACCATAACACAGTCATGCTTGTCATGTGATGTATCTGGAAATGGCAGAGCCAGGAAATGATTTGAACGGTATATGCTGGTAGCATCGGCCTATCGATGGCAATTCTTGCAGCGGGTGCTTTTCCAAGCAAAGTGATAAGGGTCCTGCAATTCTGGGGCATTCGAAGCATTTCCTCCGGAACATATTTTCGACACCAGTCAAAGTACCTGAACCAGGCAGTACGTAATGTTTGGGAGGAGGAGACCATCCATGCACTGGCAGCTGTAGAGGACGTGGCCAAACTGTCCGGTGATGGAAGGTGCGATTCGCCCGGCCATTGTGCGAAGTATGGCTCTTACAGTTTACATGACACAGAGAGAAACGCCATTGTCATGACACAACTTGTTCAGGTAAAAACTACAATTTGGCTCTCGTTGCTATTATGGCATATCTTTCCAGGAAGCCTGTTTCTGCCATCATTCACTGAGGCAGTATCCTGAAGTCATATTTGTATTACAACAACATTCATATCACTTCAGTTTTTCATGTGTCTCATTATTTTGCAGTCCACTGAGGTTAAGAACTCCTACCACATGGAGCTGGAGGGCCTGTCCCGATGTGTCGATGAAGTGAAATCATACGTCCCACATGTTAAGATAGAATTAACAACTGATGGCCACAAATCAGTGGAGAAGTGGTTGAGAGAGGAACAATCGGACACCATAAGGCATTATTTTGATGTGTGGCATGTTGCTAAAGGTGAGTACCACTATCAGTGCTGTGATATGCACACACTGACTTAGTGTCTCAACAAATATAATCTTGTTTCTCATTTCCCTATTCCGTCGGTTCTTATGTTAACTCTTTTGGATGTGGCATTGAGAAAAGATCAACAAGATTCCAGTCGTCAATCTTTACTTTTAGGTAACTTCGATTAACTTATGAATTTTATAGTATACAGTGCGTCCGGAAAAAAACTACCCACAGAAAAATGATAAAGTATTTGGGGTTTTTTTTTCCGGACGCACTGTATAAGTTATCTCTATCGCAAAATTGTGTCTAGTTCATTTAGTTAAACCATGCGACACTCCTGTCTGTCATCTAGGAAAGTTCATATTATACAATACTATACTTCAGGACTGAGGAAAAGACTCAAGCCCATAACCATGAACAGGCGGTTTCAGCTGGTCAACAAATGGCTGAAAAGTATTATCAATCACTTGTACTGGTGTGCCATGACCAGAAATAACGACCAATCATTGATCTTGGCCAAGTGGAGATCAATAGTGAACCATATAGCTGGCGTCCACACGCACGAAGAAAACGAACTGTTCCCCAAGTGTATCCACAGTCGTATTCCAAGGCAGTGGTTTAAGAAAGGTGAGTATGTGCATGCCCTTACCCTTTACCCCAAAAATGGTTGCTGTATTCATGGAATAAAGCTAGAAATTGTTTTTCCAAACTTATTTGTGTATGAAAACACTTCTGTGTTTGGATTGTTAAATCAATCTGAAGTTACTGTGGTACTCCTCTACGGTTTTTGTCCTCTAGGAACAGAAGAATACGACAAGGTGTGTGCTCTGCTACTCAACAAGAACCTTCTACATTCAATCTCAAAGCTCAGCTCGGATGGCCAGACATCTGGTTTGGAGGGATACCATAGCAGCCTTCTACACTTCGCCCAAAAGATGTACCATTTCGGAGACCTGTATTCATCCACGACCGGAAGTGTTGCAGTCACATAGAGCTTATCAAAATGTCAAGTTGTGGTAAATACATGGCTGGGATGGACCAAAGTGGAATTAATTCTCAATCTGTGGTTGATTCTCAATCTACAGAGTCAGGCCATCACAGAAATATGCTTTTTGATAATATATTTAAGAAAATGTGGTCTCACTGGTCAGTTTAGAACTTATATTTTGACAGGGCCATATCAATGCGTCAGTGACGTTTTGATGGATATGGTGTACGGAAATCATTTTTTCTCTGGCAATCGGTATTGGAATGTTTTTAAACTTTATTATGCTATTGGCAAAGCGTTGTTCTTGACACATATAAAATTTTGTGCAGATTGATTGGTCCAAGGTGTACTTTTTTTACCAACACTTATGAACAACAATGTAGACTTAATGTACACAGGTTTTAATAGAGGGCTCTGGCTTAGTAGTCAAAATGGTTGACCAGGTATGAAAAATTGACACTTGCCATGCTTGCACGCACATTTATCTTATTTTCTCTATTCTGCACGTCCTTTTCATTCCTTTTTCTTGTAGTTGAACCAATATTTATTGCATTACTGTGCATATTAACCCTTTTCAGCCGCAATCATGGATTCAGTCCTTAAAACTGAAAATAAACCAGAACAGCGAACCTGATCTGAAGTCGAATACTAGTGTAAACAGTCTGTGTATTGGACTGGGTATAGTCGTAGTTATGGGGAGACACGGTTTAAACTACCTTGGGATGGGTGCAGCAAAAAGCACAGGGCCCATAGGCTTGCTTATATTGCTTATTATGGTGGCCCCTTGCCTTTTGGACTTTATGTCTCTCACAAATGCCACAATGAATGCGCTGTGTGTCAATGTTGACCACTTGAGTTTAGAAGCGAGGGGTATTAACAACCAGAGGAAGACTTCCCTGGCTGAAAGGAAATGCTTTGGGCACTTAGATAAAAAAGACTGCTTGTTTGAGGTAAATGCAAGGTCAAACTAGTATAATAGTGAGTATAAAGTGAAGCTAGTGATATATTGTTTCTGAGCTGGATGAAATTGCTGTGTGTTGTCGAAACTGGTGGTTGTAATCTCTTGCTAGTCTCTTAGCTCTCTCCTTTAATCCACCCTCCTCTTCTAGTTCTAGGCTGTCCTTATGGTAATCCATGTCTTTAACTGCCCCCCTTCTCTTGGCTTGATAGAAAGCACGCATTCGGATTGTCCTCACAACTCGTCATCTAATCCTAGTTTTTAGCTCGCTTTCCCATTTCTTATAGTACCATTTCCTATTGTCCATTTCTTTCAGACAATTCATTGCTGCTGCTGAAACTCGGGCACCAAGTCTCTTGAGCTTCAGTGGAATGGACTTTCCCCGTGTATTGTTCATGGTGTGGATTGCTGCATGAACACGACTGCGATAGTTTTTAAGGTGAGTCACGTTTTTTGGCGCAATCAAATTCAATTGCCGATTGGCACTCTCACAGGCCTGTGTGTTTGTCGCATGTCATATCTTTTTGGCTCACCTGTGAGCCTTTAGCATCACGCAGTGTCCGTCGGTCGTTGTCGTCGTCGTCGTTAGACATGGGTGGCACTTTTTGTAACCGTTCAAGCCTTTGAACTCTAACTTGGTACACATGTACCCCTAGGTGACCGCTACTCAGAGACCGAATCGCGGCCTCATATGATACACGGTTTTGCCACCAGGGGGCCAGAGGTAAAAAATGGAAAAATTGTGTTTTCTCCCTTATCACCGGTCTGAAAAATTTGAAAAAAATATGGTAGGTACTTCTACCAATGGGACATCGAATATCCTCCGGGTTTTTGATATTACTTACTTTTGAAGCTCACAGAGGTCAAAGTTTGTCGGCAGCAACACGGTTAGTCGGTGGTGGCACGTTTCGTAACCACTTTACCCAGAGATCTCAAACTTGGTACAAATGTACCCCTGGGTGACCCCTACTCAGAGACCGAATCTTGGCGTAATACAATTCACAGTTTGGCCAATAGGAGGCCAACACCACCTGCCTCCGATCATACCAGCCGACTGAAACATGTTATTCTTGGCGACTTCAACATGAATTCAATAGTGGGAGGTGAACATTTCAATGCCAAACTTGAAAAATTCTTTCTCCAGGAATATAACATGAAGCAAACAGTCACTGAAGAAACAACTGACTACCACACCAAATTAGACCTTGTATTTACAAATGCACATCATGTGGACCATACAGGGGTCATTGACAATTGCTGGTCTGACCATAAAGAGATATATACAGCTTTACCAATGTCAGAATCACTGACCCCATAGCCTTCCCTTTGACACAGGTGAGCTCATGGTCCCTGGACCATTTCATTTAGACATGTTTTACTCAACTTCATCTCCAGTATGCTTCTCACTAGAAGCTTGTCAGCATCACTCATGTTGAGGTCCTTGGCTGACAACTCCAAGTTGCCTAGTTTGCATGCACTCCACCAAGAACCTTGGACATCGCATACGGTTATTTCGATTGAACACTGGCTGCAGTCAACGTCGAAACAAGCGATCAGATTGTCCACTATTGTGGCTAAGTTTTCACCAATTTGGTCAGTGTCCCCATGATACTTTTTAAACAGGGTATCGAAAATTGTGGATGCACGGATTGCAATGTCACTGGAGAGACATTTCTTCGCCTCTGCTGCATCAGGTGCCTTCATACCAGCAAACATTCCCTTTGAAAATTGGGCTCTCATGCCTTTATGAAATTGGGCTTGACCCAAATGATATGTATCCAACATCCTTTCTTGTGATCAGATTGTCCACTATTGTGGCTAAGTTTTCACCAATTTGGTCAGTGTCCCCATGATACTTTTTAAACAGGGTATCGAAAATTGTGGATGCACGGATTGCAATGTCACTGGAGAGACATTTCTTCGCCTCTGCTGCATCAGGTGCCTTCATACCAGCAAACATTCCCTTTGAAAATTGGGCTCTCATGCCTTTATGAAATTGGGCTTGACCCAAATGATATGTATCCAACATCCTTTCTACTTTAAAGGCCTTCCCAAGAAAGGTGCTGAAAGCATCCTCCATGCCGGCACTACATCTACCGTCACCGTCGGTTGTACAGCAATGAACAAGTAAGTGATTAGCTGCCAACTCTAAGCCAACCATATTACCAATGTCATATTCCCTGAGAACTTGATAATCTGGAAGATTCGCCTTGCATCCATCATGTGCTTCATCTGTGCCACACTTTGGTTGGAACCCTCTTCCTAAAAGCCATGCACCCTTATAACACAGTTTGTCTAGTATTCCTACTGCAATGATTTTGTGGGACGGTGTCTCATTTTCACGAACTAATCCCACCGCTTGAGTTGCGGTTTGACCGGGCCTACTTCGTCTGGCAATAGTAACACTATTGTAGACTGTATCCATTTGAACACTGACTCCTGATTGATCACATCTCATTCTTTTCACCTCTTTTAGATAATCCTGTTGTCTCTTCAAGTCCTCCTTATTCAGTTCAACAGTTTCCATCCCAACCCTGTTGACGGTGTTTTGTAAACTTGACTTCGACATTGGTGGAACATTTGCTATTGACAGTAATGTCCTAGTCTTTGATTGGCTACCAATTTCCTGAGAAGCCAGTGCCAATGCAACATTTATTTCACCCTGCTTTGCACCATGGCCTTGCTTCTCTATTTCATTATAGAGTTTAGAATAATGCTTCCCACAAGCAAAATTGCAATTTGCACACCTCAGTGTTCAGCGAGCACTAGCACCCTTCTTGATGTCATGTTCTATCTAAAACTTTGGAATGTCACAGTGACCAATAAAGTTAAAATGGAGTTCTGCACACCCATTCAGCATTTCAAGAATTTTAAATTTGCTGGCAATGATGTTAATATCCTCAGTTAGTTTTACATCCGTATTGTCCTTTGCAGCATCCTGTCCCCTCCGGCGAAGTATCTTCAGTGGGCTGACCGTGTTCTCGACCGTCAGTGCATAGATTATCCCATCCGATCGCTCCCGCACAACATTGTTGTAATCCTCATGACTGAAACGAGACCAGCTACCATCGATTTTCTCTGGAGGCATTGTCCTGCTGTAGGGCGAGTGGTAAGAGTGACCAACTTGAAATCCACGACTTGGCTTTTTGCTGAGCTTAGGCATCTTGAGTTGAAGTTTACTCTGTGGAGTCCACATGTAAAGTGACCCCCCCCCCCCCCCCCGAGCATACCTAGTTGAAGCTTGAGGATATTGGGATGGTTCATCATTGTGCTTCTTTGTACTGATGAGTTGCTGAGATAAACAAATATTTTAGCCATAACAAAAGTCTTATCCAAATGAAAAACAAACATGTAGTACACATGTGTCCTTTGGTCTTTCAAGTTTAGAATGCGAGTAAATACGGTTTCTCAGGGTCAAAGGGGTGCACTTTGAATTGGCCACACATGCTCTTTGCTGGCCATGTGAAGTTCAAACTTGATAGGTAGGCAAGTGTGAATCTGAAGTAATCTGGAAATGTGACTTTTTGAAAATTCAGACTCAGTGTTCTTGAGACAATTTCTATAATCCGTTGTCATGGTAACTGCCCAAACTTAGAAACCTGGCCCTGGGACATCCAACATTGACCATATGAACTCAAAAACTCTTTCTTTCTAATAATAAATAATTATGAGACTTATATAGCACTAAATCCAACTGGTTTCAGTCGCTCAAAGTGCTTCACATTACCCCTAGCTATTGGCCTGTACATTCTTAGTTCAAGCTCTACTCTCTGGGAGTATTACAGGTTCGAGCTACAGCTATACAGCGCTCAGGACTAACATTCATAGCGTGCCAACTCTGCCAGCTAGGTACACATTTACTCCTGGGTGGAGAGAAGCAAGTAGGGTTAAGTGCCTTGCTTAAAGACACAAAGACGAAACAGCAGTGACCCTTCTGAGAATCGACCAACGACCTCCTGATTATGAGACCGGTGCTCTAACCACTACGCCACTGATCTTCCCTATAATGATGTATATATCCTTTATTTCAAACTAACAGTGCTTGGTAGGATTTAATAATTTTTAACAGAAATATTACATGTTCGGTATTTAAGAATTTGCCACGCCCACATCACTTCAACATAGAATTTGAGGCCGGACATAGCAAGAAGATGAACTCGAATAAAAATTTTACAATTCAATATAATTCAAAAGTTCCTTTTGCACAGTAATGTGGCCATCTAGGGGAATCTGAAAACAGCAGAACATTTGACCTGGGGCCAACATTGGTTCTCTAGTACTATTGGAAACATGGCAGCATTCTTGCGGGAGACTTAAATGTAGACAGATTTTGTCTTATTTTCTCGACCCTTCACATTGTTTACACTTCTTTTGCATGTTTTTGAATCAGTTTTAAATGAATTATCATACATTTTAACCCTTAGCAGAGTTGCATTACTCATTCCATGCTATTGAACAGAAATCCAAAAATTGAGACTGATATGTAATGTGTTGTAGGCC
The DNA here is from genome assembly GCF_910592395.1 of Lineus longissimus. Lineage (NCBI taxonomy): Eukaryota > Metazoa > Nemertea > Pilidiophora > Heteronemertea > Lineidae > Lineus > Lineus longissimus. The sequence continues at coordinate 3,821,613 of NC_088321.1, forward strand.
TATCCATAGTGTTGTATGTGATATACTTCATGCCTATGAACTGTACTATCAGTTGATTTAGGGCCTTACATGCAGTCAGAATTAGTCATTTTATTTCAGACTCTTCTACTGGTTGCAGTATCCTGCAAGACCTGGGTCCTGTCAGTTCACTTCGCAATCTCTGATTGAGGCACTGATGCATCAGATCACTCTTCAAGGACAAGGCTGTACCGGCACGATATATCCTCATCGGAGAATGTGACCAATTTAACATCTACTATCTGTTGAGGTGGATTCATAACAAAGCATTTGAGCATTTTTTCTCTCTTTTTAATGGATCGACATATTTGTCGGATTTCAACGCATTTACAGAGTATAAGTGCAGACCCTTGCGGCATTGGGCACCAGAGCCAATGATGACATGTGCCAATATATTGTTATTTCTGATTACATGTATAGTCCTTGTATAAAACAAACAGTGCTCCATAGTATTAAGTCATATTTGACAAAATTATTAGCTCTTAAGTTTGGTTTAGCTTCAGAATTAAAAGGTGGGCGTGGCACATTCAGATATAGCTTTGAGTAGATGAACTCCTCAAATTTATTTAGAGGTCAATATTATTTAAAACTTTCTTTAGCAGACTGTTGTGAACTTCTAGGGGAATCGGGAAATGGCAGAAATTCTGACCTGGGGTCAAAACTGGCTCTCTACTAGGGCAGAGACATGTATTCATCCACAGGCGGAAGTTTGGCACTGACAGTCATAGTCCGTACTGAACTGTGAAGCTGTGGTAAATACATGACTGTGATGGGTGAAAGTGGATTTATTCTTCAATCTTTGGTGGATTCTTAATCTACAGAGCCAGGCCATAACAGGGATATAATTTTTGATAATTAATTTAAGGAAATATTGTGTCAGTGGCCAGTTTAGAACTTGTATTCTAATAGGCCCAGTCCGCAAGTGACGATTTGATGGCAATCCTGTACACAAATCAATTTTTCTCAGGCAATCGATATTGGAATGTTTTGAAATTTTACTATTATTTTGATAAAAGCCTCTTCATAACACATATAAAATTTGGTGGGAATTAAAGCACCCTTGGTGTACTTTTTTCACCAACCTATGTTCATTAAAATGTACCACATAATGTACACGCTGGCTAATAGAGGTCTCTGGACTGCAAAAAAATTTTTGCGTCTCAGTAGTTAAATTGATTCATAGATACAGTAGTTGTCAGGTTCATAATAATGTTCAGTTATGGATAATTTGATTCTTTTCTGGTATTTTGATTGTGTACAACTCAAAATTTAGCAAGGGGGGATTTGCTGTGTATTCTACTCCTTGTAATTCGCGCCTTACGTTGGTGGCGCCGTCTGTGTTAAGTTCAATAAACCTCGTTGTAGTTTCGGTATTGAGAATGGAACATTGTCTTTGTGTTCTTCCTTCTCATGGTGCTATTTAGGACCCACATATATAGTAAACCGAGTCTCTGTTGAACTTTGATCTAAAGGCCTCCAACCACTGCATGACAGAAGTCATTTTGTGGCTTGTTATCAAAAAAAAATTTGCAATGTAGATTTTGTGATCTTTGGGGGGTGCAAGAATGTATTTTCAACGTCAAGTCCCCTCTGTACCACGATAGGAACGAAAAGAGGAAAAAGATAGCCGAAATCGCTACTGAATTGGACGTCACCGGTAAGGTTCACATTGGTAATGTTGGAAAAATGCCCCGACCAATTTCAATACACGTTTACCCAAGAAATAAATGAACAAAATTTTACTATCCAGTTTAATATTATTTGCTTGGAAGACAATACAAGAAAATTGGATGTAAACCCTGTGATTTTAACGTAATTCATCCACTACTTATGAATCCATGTTGGTCGTTTAAATTTGAATGAGGACAGAGCAAATCGCACGTGGACCCATTTCCCTTTGCCTGGTACACAGGCTACAGGCAAAGATTCTGTGGCAAAGTGTGAAATGTCATTCATGTTGATTATACTTGAGTGCTTGTACTGTTTTAATACCCGCCGTTGTTTATGTTAACAGCAGATGACGCAATCAAGAAAATCGCATTCGTCTGGTTCGTCTTCACCGAATGATGATAAATGAGAGACAGACATACCGATGCGACCAGTTCGGTGTCTGCCATGGTTATGAAATGTGACGTCGGTGTAGAAGAGTTTTGGTCATTGTTGACGTGGAATGTCATGAATGTGTAGTGACAAGTCAACAACTGTGGAAAGTCACAAAAATATTTGTGGCAAATGGTGATTTCTGTGGCCTGTCGGGATCATTTTGTAGCAAATGTGTGCTACATTATTGACTATTGTCGAGTGTCACCTGGAAACATATGTTGCAGGTGCGTTTTGGACGTCCACATGTCTATCAGTGTGTGGAGAAATTTCGACTCCTGTGGAATGTCACCAGAATGTCTTCTGTCGAAGGTGACTTTTGTAGCAGCTGATTTCTACTTTTGTCATGTAGTGTATGAAGGCCTTTAGACCGTATTTGCGTCGTTAAGCGATTCTGAGACTATAAAAGAGGTCTCTATTGAACATTGAACTTCAAGCAATCAGTAATTGTGGTCATGTCGCGTTTTGTGCTCTGTGATGTGTCGTTATTTGTCACATCTTAAAAACAATTTCGCAAAAGTCTCTATTGAACTTTGAACTTCAAGCAATCAGTAACTGTGGTCATGTCTACCGAATCAGGATCTTTCGATTTACCACTAAATGATGTGATGTGACGATCATCTTTATTGTACCTAAATCATTGCTCTCCGTTTTCTGTTGAGATACCATGTTTGCGGTTCCATATAGTGTTCAACTCATTGCCCTTTCAAAAATTTTGCTACAATTGGACTCAAAGTACTGAACTGTGGACTTCACTGACACATACGATCATCGATTGTACAAAGGAAACAGCAGCCACTTTGTTGTAAATGAGATGCTTCTTGACCGCCGACTTGGCTGATAGTTATAACGACATCATTGGAGACTAAATCTTATTCCTGAGCATAATCGGCGTTCATCATAGAGACAAGGGAGCCGCTATCAAATAGAATAGTAACAGTTTTGGAAGTTTCCGTTACGTACACGGCATAGGTTTGAATTGAATAGTGGTCAAAAAGAGCCCTCTGCAAGAGATGATGATGGCTATAAGCACAAGACCAAAAGAACAATCAGCTGAGTTCTGTCGAGAATTCGAAATATCATGACATATTTGAGATGACGTAACTTGACCACTAGCCGTGATTGTCACATTCACTGAGTATTTTGCATAAATAGGCTCTACACGACGAATGTCTGCTCCCGCCACACGATGAATCATGATCTCACTTTTTATCCAGCCAGAGCATAAGAGTGTCATAGGTTTACTTGCATCGATGCACATTGTTATTTCATCAGAACCATTTGTAACTGATCGATCCAACTGGCATGGCCTTCGCTATCAATTTGGTCGAAATCAAGAACCATGAATTACTATCTTCGAACTTGAACACACTTTGAAAGGCCACTTTAAACCTACCTCCACAGCTTCAGTCACCGCCGAAATGGGGGACGATCCCCAAAAAGTATTAATGCGAGACAATGTTGATTTAGTACGAGCAGCTGTCCTTTCTTTCCCAGTTAAGTCATGTTCAACAAATTCGAACAATGATCCAGACACTATAAAAACGTTCGAACCGTATCCTGTCGAAACGATCAATTTAGTTTTTATTGTTCGTTCATTAAGACGTACTTAGTGACGAGGTCGATTGACGTTTTGACTGACTTGTACCAACGTCTCTTGTTTGTTCCCTACGGGTTCGTCTTGAGCTGAGCCGTATTTCTAATGACGTTTGTCTCCTATGGAGACAGCGACCACGGTGTCCCAGCAAATCGATGGGCTGTACTCATGAAACGATGGTTTAGTTTGGATCATGTGTATTAATGAAATGCATTGAGCACCGAATTAAAATTCGTTCGTTTTAAGGTTTGCTCACTAAATGTGAATATCAGATAGTCTAGATCTGCTGACGCAAAATTGGATATATGAAAATTCTGATGAGGGTTCGAGCGAACCGAAATTGATCGTGGAATATGTATATAGTGTAAATAAACGTCTACATCATGAAGATGTTAGCAACTTTCATTGCGTATATATGGTTGTAACGCTATATGAAAATTCGTTCCTATCATGATTATAATGAGATTATAATACTGTCAAACGACTGATTATTTCGAGATAACATGTTAAAAAAATGTGTCAAACATTATATTACACGGATTACCTGTCCCACTTACACATTTTTAAGGTTACGTACCTGAATTAAACCAATCAGCTCGCGGTTTCATTTTGAAATCAATGCCTGGTTTCACCATACCAGTTGAATGGTATTATTTTACATTTGAAATATAATACTAGTAGTTCTTCTTAACTTGAGAATTTGGTGTGTTGAAAATATTTCAGTCTAAGTTGCTTACTTAATGTGGTTCGGGGGCTTAGATTAACCCGTTGTGGTCAAAAAGCTGATTTGCGAGTTAAAAATGAATAAATGGCTTGACGTTCATTTCGAGTGCGTAACCTTTATCAGTGTTGTGTGACATAGCTTTTCGACAACGCGGCCACTAAATAACGACGAGGAATGGTACTTCATCTTAAGTTATTTTCCAGAAATCAACTGGCATATATTATTCCGAACATAACTCTTGAGCCTAATACTTGCAGGGCAGAAAAAACCTCACCCAGGGCATAAATCCATGGAATATTTGACAGGTCATGACCATGATCATTTCAGGGTTTGGGGTCTGACGTTTTTTGGGTCGTTTTGTTTTTAATTCAACCGTCCAGTCACGTTTCCGGGCTTGGTGGGTTGACCTCTTGATTACAACCGACCACAATACAATGTAGTCGTTTGCTATTTGACAAACCATTATACCACCGACAGCGAATTCGGTCACTATGGTATGAATCCTTATACATGTTATAAGGTAGGCATAAGCTGTTATTGTTAAAGAGATCCGGTCGTGCGGCTAGCTGAACGTAGTAAAAAGGACTAAATTGGTGGTTACCTCTGACATGTCTTAATGCAGTCCATTGACCGGTGTCAGTAATGTAATGCAACGTTTTGCAATGTTACCGAGATGCCCAGCCAAATTAATCAACTATCTTAGGGGAACTCGAAACTGCTAACATTTCAATTCAAAAACTCTCCATTTTCATAAGCGTTTCTTGAAGGTTTCCTTTATGCGATAGGGCATGTTGCCGAGTGATCTCTGACTTGACCGGCAATGTGCAGATGGCGCCATTGTTTGATTTGTGCGAGATGACTACTGAGCAGATAAACAGGGGAGATGAAGTGTTGAATAGGCAGATAGAGAGGGGGGAAATTTTGACCCAAATAAGAAAATTGAAGCGGAGAAAGGCCAGTGGAGTTGACGGTATTACAAACAAACTTATCATTAACACCGGGGAGTATTTAATAGATTTTTATTATAATTTGTTTAACAGAATTTTGGACAGTGGATGCATACCGACAAATTGGATTAATGGCATTATAAAACCAATCTATAAGAAAAAGGGTGATAGAACAAAGGGTGAGAATTACAGAGGTATTACTTTATTAAGCTGTTTAGGTAAATTGTTCACAGCTATTTTAAATAGCAGGTTAGACGAGTATGTGAATTTACACGAGGTATTAGGTGAAGAACAAACAGGTTTCAGATCAGGTTACTCTACCATGGACAATGTTTTTGTTCTGAAGTGTTTGATTGATTTGTATTTGAGTAAGGGCAAACGCTTATATGTGGTATTTATTGATTTCAAACAAGCTTTCGATAAAATATGGAGGTTAGGACTTCGGCGTAAACTTATTGGAAATGGTATAAACGGTAAAATATTGAATGTCATGGTAAATATGTATGATAAAGCGAAATCGTGTGTTCAGATTAACAATAATAGATCAGATTATTTTCCGTGTTCCATAGGGGTTAGGCAGGGCGAAAATATGTCGCCACTCTTATTTGCGTTATATCTAAACGATTTTGAAATTTTTTTGATCGACCATGGTTTTAATGGTCCTTCTGATTTACATATCAATAGCCGATGTGAGTTTTTAGACAACTTGGAGATTTTTTTGAAGCTGGCAATATTATTGTATGCGGACGATATGATTCTTATGGCAGATGATCCTAACGAGTTACAAAACGCCCTGAACTTATTGCACGATTACTGTGAGGAGTGGCATCTGATCGTAAATATTAAGAAAACCAAGGCAATGATTTTTTTCTCGGGGAAAGCTTAGAGTAAATATACCGGAATTTAGATATAATGGGGGTAGGGTCGAGTTGGTAGACCATTTCACATACTTAGGCGTAACATTCTCATATAATGGAAATTTTACGAGGGCAATAAAAGATAGATATAATAAAGGTATGAAAGCCATGTTTGGTGTACTGAGAGCGTGTAGAAGACTTTCTCTTACGGTCGAATTGAGTCTAGACATATTTGACAAAGTAGTCACACCAGTTTTGCTATACGGTAGTGAGGTGTGGGGTAACCAAAACACCGAGTTGCTGGACCGTGTACAAGTTAAATTTTGCAAATATTTGCTACGATTACCGTTAAGAACTCCTACAGTAATGGTAATGGGAGAACTTGGGCGACACTCTTTGAAGATTCACATAGCCGTGCGAATGTTATCTTTTTGGAACAGACTCAGAATTGGAAAAACAGATAAATGGGCTTATATCTTTTATAACATAACTAGGGAGCATTTAGACAAGGGTTATTTAAACCAAGGCTGGTGTAAAAGTGTGAAAACTGTTCTAGACGGCTGTGGCCTCACTCAAATTTGGTATACTCCCGAGGTTTTGTCCCTACGAGAACTGAAAATTGTAGTTGAACAGATAATGAGAGACCAGTGTGAACAACTATGGAGAAACGAGGTAAATAACGATTTCAGATGTATAATTTATAGAATGTTTAAACAAAACCTGAATATGGAGCCCTATGTTAAAAAATTACCATTATATCAAACGGTCAGTATTTGTAAATTTCGTACTGGATCTATAAAATTCCCAGAAACAGTAACCAGAATGTATAGAAATGAAACTGCAGAAAATATTTGTGGTCTTTGTGACCAGGTTTGTGTAAGAGACGATCTTCATTATTTTATTACGTGTCCGTATTTCCGTCACATGCGAGTAAGGTTGTTTCCAAACTTAAAAGAATTACCTCAGGTTTTTTATCATGAATTTTTCCATCGCATTATGACTAAATGTTCCCGGGTAAACTTAGACAATATTCATAGTTTTTGTAAAGAATTCATCAGCTTGGTCCACCATATGTAAATGTTAAATCATGTAACCTCTTATACCCGAAAGGGTTTTTTGGAGAGAAATAAATTATGTTATGTTATGTTAATTATGTTATGCTAAGCCAGGAAGTGCTGTGTTGCATTACGTCATTGCATGTCAACAGGGCAATTTTGATCGAGTTGTCTGTTTTGTAAATATGAGCTATGCAAATATGAGCATGTGTTTGGAGTTCAGGAGACTCTTTCAAGGGTCCGGAACGATAGACAGGCGTAAATGAAGGACAAACACAAAACTAATCAATCAAAATTGATGAGTGATCACCGGATATTGCAGGAGTGTGAATTTGCATCAACACCGATCGACAAGGCTGTCAATCCCCTCTAGAAAACATATATTTATGGGGGGTTTCACCTAAGACCTAATTATTACAACTTTTTACAATTGAAGCGAAAATCGAAAACTTTCCTTAAAAACGGCCCGGTATTGAGAGCTTTTGACGGAATAATAGTCAACATTTCAATTCCAAAACCGCGTAGGGGAAATTATCAGATTCAAGGCACATCAGAAGTATGGCAGAAACAGCTTCAATACATAATTCATGATATCAGATGACCAACATTCTGCTGATTGCAAGAATAACAGTCCCGCTAAACAGTGAGAGCAAGCAACGTATTAGTTTTTATGAGCTTTAGAAAAACTTTTTTTCAGTCTCAGTCAACACGAATATGCATCTCCGTCGAGGTTCTTCGGGGAAACGGGGAGCATATTTGTTTTGAATGAAAAAAAACCTCTTTCGAAACCTCAAAAACGTTCATTTCAAGAGTACCGACTCCAGTTGGAACAGGTTATGAAATTCACGTCGAGGCGTTTTTTAGCGCCATGGGAAAGCACGACTTTTTTTCAAAAGCGCGAAAATGATTAACTCACTTGACAATTTACTTACGGTTCACCTGTCCAATCTTATACCGTTCTTTGTATTTTTCTAGCTTTGATTTAAATGCAGACAACAACACAGAAGGGACATGACTTTCATTTACTCTAAAAACGGAAGAAACCGGACTGCAAGTGAATTGCGTGGCTCAACCTATCGCACGGTGCACTTTATAAAGCCTTGATTCAGAGTAAGTAAAGTGCAAATTCAAACTACATAAGAACAATATACATAATCAGGTGGAAAAAAATATATGCAAGAATTCAAAGTCGTAATATAAGATAAGTCCATAATTCGCATATCCAGCGAAACAGAGTTTATTTTTTCGGTTTTATGTCCAGAAGTGCAAATCTACCGAATCAAATATTTTCACAACTGAACTTTGATTCCCCTATGTTATGCTCAATATTGATGAATTTTGATCATTTTCAACTGCTCGAGCCTCATCATTGGTATCAAAAATAAATTGCTTCTTTATGCCGCAGAATTAGATCGACAGTCATTTCAGGTTAATCGACGCAGGACAGTCACGTCGCCATTCTTTTACATATCATTTTATCTTTAAGAGTATTGGACTGGACCTGTTGAAACTGATTAGACTTCGGAACATTGTAGAGAGTCATTGCGCTTATTCCCATGCACTTATATTCAGTAGCTTTACCCACTCTATCAAGCTTCAGGAAATGAACGAGATTGCCAGGTACAGTCGTGACAAATTTTCTTGAGAGTTGTACAGTATAGCAAATTTCGGCTTGTGCCTTTTTTTAGTTTAAGACATAATTTTTAAAGGCAAGAGTCATAAGATGCATGTTAAGGACATACACATATATTGTCAAGAATCAATTATTGATATCATCCATATATAAGCATGTGGCCGATATTGAATACGTATAAGTTAGTTACTAACCCGAAGAGTCGGGGACGTTTTTTTGGCCACACCAGGTGTATCACGTGCCAGAAGATTTCTACAGGAAACTATCTCGTTGACTAAGTTACGGTAGTACTTCATGTATTTGTGTTACCCTGCAACCATTGCTAGTGTAGCCAGCACATCCATATTCCTTCAGTATTCATCATTGCTTTGCCAAATGATCAACGGAGTTATTAGGGTAGTATTACCAAGCTGCAAGCTGCCCAGTCACCTCCCAACAAACATGCAGCAAAAGTCATTAAATTTCACAAAGAATGGCAGAAAAAAAATTATGATTGAAACATCACGCTTTTAATTTTCGATTTTAATCTCGCCAGGACCTGTTTGAGCCCTCGGTGCAGAAATCACCTCAGTGCGGTTCTCGCTCTCTGGATTTTTGTCGGCTGATAATAAAGACGTCATCATTTCGGCACTCGTTTTACCCACGACGACGACACTGGCAATGACAGTCGAACTATCAGGCGGACGACGGCTAGCACTCGTGGGGCGGGAGAAGTTCCGTCGCCAGGAGTTTTGTTACTAAAAGTAACAGATAACGCTACTTTTCCTAATTTCATTTTCAAAAATAATAGTTTGCTAACGAAGCAGGGGAAGCACAGGCATATAGATGAGAAAATATATCTCGTCTTTTTAATGATAGCATTCCAGCGCAATGTCAATAAAATGATGTTTTAACTGTACGTCATCTCCATCACTTAAAAAACATGACTGTCATACCACCCGTGAAAATATTCTATCTGCGATTAAATAATGCCTTTTCAGGTGAGCAGGTCAATACTCATTTAGTTGTTCTAGCCCTCATTACCTTGACAATGGTCATGGGCTGTTATGGTACCGGCCTTCCGTCACGATGATGATCGATCGACTGTTATCAAAAGATTACGATGGGATCTTTCATCATCAAGAATGTTATTGATCGGGATTGCTTACCTTGAACACCTGAAAGTAAAGTAAAGATGCAGAGATATAACGAGTGTAAACACCATAATAGAAAAAAAATCAATGCATATCGATATCAATGTCCTGATTTGCAATACACATGTACTTTGCAAACATTCCATTACCATACGTTAACACAATCAAACATTAAAGAACTGGTCGATCTTTAAGGAGAAGTAGCCGCAACCCATTCAAACAATTCAGTGACAATTTTGCACCAATTTAGACATTGATATTTTCTCTGAGTGTATGAAGTTTGAAGAGTCAGGCCAATGCTATCTAGCCTTGGTGATAAAAATGCATATTATCAAAGGTGCAATTCCGGTACGACTATTTACTAAGACTGCAAATATAACTAACTCGATATAAACGAATATTGCAAGTTCTGTATAAAATAATTGGGGATAAAACCAGTGTCATCAATAGTTTATTAGGTCTACTAACTAGACGAGTATCCTGGTTTAGGGTTAAGTACTAAAACAAAACACATTCGCATTCTTCATAGAAGTTGGAGAGAACTGAGAAGTAGGCAAAAAAATAAAGAAGATATAGTCTAACATAAATGTAAGTTGAAAAGAAGACTATGTATAGAGCAACCACGCTGCGTAATTATTATTCGCCCCCGGAACTTAAATAAAAGGTAAAACTGTGCCCGAATGACAGTAGATCAGACCACTCATCAGACGGTAGAGTCAAGTTTTAGATATACGCAGTAGCTATACCACCTCGATGTTGGACATTACGGTAGTTTAATATCGTGACTGTGATGCGGAAAAGTGGCATTGAAGCTTGCTTTTTTAACACGGGAAGTCAGTCCATCTTGCATCTAGAGCAATGTCGGGCGCAGAAATCGAAAAGGAGCTGATGGCGGTCGTCTTTACCTCTTCCATGTTGTACAATTATATTTACGGAAAGAAAGACGTAATGATAGAAACGGACCACATGCCGTTGTGGTAGCTATTACAAGAAAACACACTTGCCGCAGCACAGGCGAGGCTGCAACGCTTACTCCTTGGATAAAAGATATATCAGTTTGATATGGTATCCAAAAAAGAAAAGGCACTGCAAATGGCCGACACTCTTTAACGCGCTGCTTCTCAAACCAGCAGATGTAAACCTAGATCAGCGATCAAGTGACGGTGATGACCTCACAGTTTTTTAGTCCAATTAGCGACAACAAACTTGAGGGACTAATGCAAGCTACTACTGATGATCGCATACTACAGAAGTTAAGTACGTGGCGGGATGGTTCGACCATGTCGGGGAAATCGCACTGAAGGTAAGACGGTAGGGCATCTTTCCGTACGCTCAGAATGAGGTTGCTAAAACTCTAGGTTATAACTAACAAGAAGTAACAAACATCCTGAGCGGGACTCGAACTGGGAGCCTTCGGATTGATAGTCCATCGCTCCACTGTAAATAGCGGGGAGCAGCTGCCGGCCATGGACATTGTCTGCCCAAGCCCTAACCCCCCCCCCCCCCCCGGGAGCCAGGCGGGGGGGGGGGGGGGGGTATTACTCAAGGAGGCATTAGAAACCTTATAAACCTGTAACCACCCGCAAGGTACTAGTAGAGCCATCTACAGGACATCTGTGTAACTAAAAGTTATTATATAGGTCATTATATAGGTCACCTCATCCTGAACGTACGGAAAGATGTTTAACCGTCCACCTTACCGTACGTTTCGTTTCGTTTCGCGACGAACTGCTTGTCGATAATGGCATTGTTTTCAGAGGACAGAAAAAAATGGTTGCCATCAAACTTCAACAGGACTGCATGAAGCAACCACACGGTGGCCATATTGGCTGTGACGCCACAAACCGCCGTGCTCGTGACATTCTATCCTGGATGTCAATGAACAATGATATCTAAACAATGGTTAAATTATGCAGTCTGTGCCTTGGGTACGTCTGAGACGTAAGCTGCTGCGACAGTCGGACAGAGACAACTCTGAACTTTCTGCTGCTCACAAAGAAACAACTGCGCTTCGCTCAAGGGTCGGTGCAGTCGAACGCGACATCACCACAATGAAACTGAGACGTATGCTGCTGCTGCCACAGCCTCTAAAACTTCATCACCGCAGCATGAGTCGATTCCTCCTGGCGAACCACCAAGGAACTTCGAGACAATTATCATCAGGAGTACTAGTAATACGAGCTCACGGCCCGAAACGCATTAGCATTCTCAGAATGTCCCACTTTTTTTCTGGAGCTTGTGGATTCGTTGGTGTGGTACGCTAACCAAGTCGGAGGAGAGCACCTCTTTTCGTTGGATTTAGATATCTTGCCCCGCACAACTTCCGAATCAATCGTTAAATTCCTTACGGACCATGCGATAATAGCACGTACGGTTCGACTGATCAAAAGAAAATTCAAGGGAGCTCAATCGGCAAAACAGTATCGTGGACTTCGAGGATAAAGATACACTTCTCGAGGAGTATACTTCTGGCCTGAGGGCGTGCTATGTCGCGAATGGATTGATTAGTTTCTTCGTTAAATAATGATGTCAACGACCTTTTGTATAGGAAAAGGATTCCGCATTCCCTGCTGGAACGCACGCGGTGTGATGGTTGGCGTTCCCTACGTTGATAATCTCTTGTGCGCAAGTTAACTCGGCCGCATCGGTATTTGGCAACACTGGTTACATCCAGACTCGCTTAACCTTCTGCAGTCAATTAGCGATGATTACGTTTCATTTGGTGTCGCCACGAATGAACTTCTTATAAGTGACAACGGATGGATTGGAACTTTTTTCATGTGGAAAATATGCCTCGCAGCTATCATCCGCGTGCTTGATCTGAACAGCGATCGTGTTGTAGGAGTGAGCCTTATCCTTGCTTTGCAGAGGCCTGTGTTTTTCTTTATTGCATACTTGCCAAGCTCTTACTATCCTGCAAGCATCTTCGTGGAGTACGTGGATTATATTTTCAAAATTTGCGAATTTTACGGCTCCACCGGTAAAATAGCGAACATGGGATCTAATAAATGCGCAAATTAGTCGTGAAAGAACCCCCAGCGTGACATCCTGTCAAAGAGCTAGGTGTCTTGAGTCCTTTTTATCGCTTAAAAGAACGAATCGGTTTCCTATCCCCGTTAGTAACTCGTGTTCGGACACCACCCCAAATGAAGTGGACTTTCTTTCCGACAATACAACCCGCCGCTATGAGCAAAGCTGCCGAACTGACCATTCCACAAAGGAACTCCCGTAAACGACACCGTCCTCACTGGAATGACAATCTTAAATCTCTCCACGAAAACATGCGCCTCGTAGGCACGAGTGGCTAAAAGCTGGTAAATCGAGTGAACCGAACTCAACCAAATGTGTAGAGTATAAGCGGCACAGGCGCATATTTCGTGCAGATCTTAGAAATTTAATGAAGAAATGTTGAGAATGAATTTTACAACAGTCTGAGCTCTGCTTTTAAATTCTGGAAACTGGTGAAAAGGCATCGGCGTCCTCCACCATCGGCACTGAGCTTTGATTATACAATTTACCATAGCTCTGCTGATTTCTGCAACAAGTGGGCAGAGTACTTCGAAAATATCTTTATAGACTAGACAATTGTGTAGAAGCTGAATCTCACTTTGTCAGATTCGGTACATCACACCGGTCTAAATAATTCAAGGACTTCGTAGTGCTTCGAACTTGTGTTTTAAACACTACGAGCAGCCCTTACTTCCATTCTAGCAATGGCCAGGCGGAGCTGTTCAAAGCGTCTGTTAAGGACATCTCACAGGGATCATAGTGAATTTTACATGAACTTGCATTGTTAAATTGGCGGAATACTGCTATGGCTCTCATGATCAAGCGCAACGAAATTTGTCTCGGTGCACGTGACGCGCTCAACGCTTCCCACAGCTGAAGGCCCTGCTTGAACCCCGTATAAATAGTCCAAAAATCGTCCAAAAATGCCGATCTGAACTCCGTCGAAATTTAACGATATCCGTGAACAAATCATCCAAACTTTTGACACATTTGGTCCAAAGTAATAATGTTCGCATTCCGACCGATAAAGGATATGATATGGGTGAGATATTCACAAGGAGAGCGGACCAATCCAGATCTAATCATGTCCAAGCCAAACCAGGAGGATTCCAATAACAGAAGAACCGCAACCATCTCTTCAAAAAAGTGGCAAGTTATAGTTACAATAACGATAGCAATTCTCCGCAGGGTCACGCAGTCATCTGTGCCACTATAAACTGCACCAGCTCCTCAGACTGACGCAGGACATCCGCCAATTACCTCACAGACTTCCAGACAGACTTCTTGCAATATGTCAACTTGAAAGTCGAGAAAGAAAGGGACACCCGGAATATTCTGTTACAAAAGAACAATTGGAGCATCTTCTGGGTATTGGCTTTACTCTGGCTTCAATTGCCAGGAGAAAGTTGCTCGGAATGTGAAGTCGCCAGACAGTCGACCGCCACATGAACCATTTTCAAGTTCAAACACGTCGCCAGAGGTTGAGTGAATTAAGCAGAGAGGAACTGGTGAAGAATCGGTGCGACGAATAAACCATGAAACGGGCGAGGGCAGTTGTACTCACCGTATAGATATTTGGTGGTAAGGAATGCATCCTGGAAACATGCTACATGTATAGTATATAGGTCAAACCAAAGTCGTGATGTATCACTGCTTGGAATATGCATCCTTGCTAGGAGAACCTACCATAATTTTTTTATTGAAAACGAGTCACTCATAATATAAGAGAGATATCACACTTTTTAGTTTTCCACTTCTGGCCCCCTGGTGGCCAAGTCAAGAATCAGATCGGACCGAAATTCACTATCAGGATATGCAGGACAGACAGTCCGTGCGGTAGCTTTGGGGATAGCCAGCTGTTCATAACAATTCAATGAACCTCGGTTTTATGAATGTCTCATTGCAGGACTAATCATAATCAATTGCCTGCAACGGGTGGCCAATGCATTAACTCTTTCATCTTTCTTCCAGGTCCAGGCCTTTTAATCAAGCCAGACCCCCCCCCCCCCCCCATAGACTGCATCCAGATAGTTTTGGCAGGCGTTATAACTTTCAGGTCTCTGTGAACCAACCTCGTCTTGAAATTAACAATCACAAAATGGAACTTAATTCATACATTATGCATTGTGCATCGTGCGCAATGTATATACGCATAAACTGTCAAGTGTTGCAGTAAACTGCAGGCAAAAATCTGGCAAAATATTTCTGGGTTACACTTACAGTAGCTAGCCAGTAGGTAGCTTAAGAATTAAATTTAGAATATAAAAAGTCCCCTGCAAATTTATCTTGTTGCAATTGAGTCAGGCCCTTTTGTATGTGTATTGTATCCCATGATTCAATTTGAGGTATTTATCCCCGGCATAAATGATAAATTTCCATTACATGGTAGGATAGAAGGGAGCAGCACTCTTCTTATGTTTCGGCAATGCTGTTTATGTCCCTTCAATTCAACATAAATTGTTGTCATTTTTTACTTTTCACAGGTGACGATTGGTGATCAATAGTGCAATTGATGGTTTTTCACGGTGTCTGGTTCCGTTCATAAGGGTTTTGCCTGAAAACACAGCCCGAACGTGTCTGCGTGTATTCATCAATGGAATCAGAGGTATGGACAGCCCAGTCACATTCATATCGATGGTGGTGGAGAATATGTCCATGCTACATAATTCCAAAATCGAAAGATGGGTGCAAACAGAGGCAGTGTGTTGATTGGTGCCTCTGTCCATAACCAACGAGTGGAAAGACTTTGGAGGGATGTTTTTATCAAAGTAATTAACATATTTTACAAACTGTTTTACCACATGGATGAACATGAAATTCTTAATGTCACAAATGAAACTCATGTTTTGTCTACATTACACTTTCATTCCTATCATTGATAATGAACTACGACGTTGGATTAATGCCAACAATAACCACCATATCAGAACTGAACACAACCGACCCCTCTACAGCTTTGGTTCGGAGGTATAATTTATCCAGCGCATTGAGAATTTTAATCAACCGCTATACAAAATATTTTACATCCCAATGTTGATGGTGATGAGGGGGATGATGACTGGTTTGAACAGCATGGGGTTGATTGGGATCATTCTGATCCAGAAAATATCAGAAGAATTACAATCACTAGAAATCCTATAAATGAAGAAGAGTCTTCGGAGTTACTGGAAAACTTTCCTTCAGAAGTGCTCTTATCCTATTCAGATTCTCATTGAATGGACATTTATGGTAGAGTTCTCCACTTTGTGATGACAGTATTAGAAATGGAGTAAGATCTAAAAGTGAAAAGTAAGAAGTTGCTTCGTTTCAATAAAAACACCCATTCTTCACCCAAAAGGTCATTTTTTTAATTGAAATATTAGATAAATTGATTCAATCTACACTCCAGGTCTTTCCGAGGACACAGATTCCGTCATCGCAATAGTTTACGTTGATGTCAATGAGTATCCTCACGACTCCAATTTGACCATTTCCATCCTGCTTGATGTGCTGCTAATGCACCACCGCATCTTTAAACCCAAACTCCATCTACAAATTGACAATTGTTGGAGGGAGAACAAGAATCGCTACATTCTTTCATTCTTGTTCTTCCTTGTGCATATAGATGTTTTTGAAGAGGTAAGCTTCCTCATGTGGATACCGAAAAGACACATCAGTTCATTCAATACTATCTTTTTTGCCCTATGTGATGACCAGAGGACAAGGAACTCAATGGACATAGGGACATGCCTATAGTAATAGTATCAGTTCTTATTACAACATACTATTTCCGACCTACAAACGGCAGTTAATTTCGAGCGAAAAATTATTTAATATAAAAGCAAAAGGTGTGCATTGCATTTTTAATGTGGAAAAGTAAAACTGTTCTCTTATAAATACTTGTTTTCAGGTATCTCTGAACTTCTTACCAGTTGGTCATACGCATGAGGATGTTGATCAGATGTTCAGGTAAAGAGATCGTTTCCGGGCAAAAGACCATTCACTCATTGTTGAAAATGTGTTCCTACATGTCCTATGTCAAATGTCGGAGGACGTCACATTCAGCGATGTGTACATTACCATGCAAATACATCATGGTAAAACATTATGGTCTTAGTTAAACGGGTGAAATATTCAAAACATGTGGATCATATCTACACCAATCCTGGTAAAATTGTTATTAGTTGCAATGTCTTCTTGCAGATGTATCAATACAGCCATTTCTTCCTGCGGCAATATCAATACTCTGGATGGTAAGTTTGACTTGATGTTTCACTGATTTTTGAATTGAGGAATTGGTTGTCCTATCAAGATCGCTCGGGTCGACCAAAAATGCAGACCAAAACCAGAGGCATAGAGATTGTAGTGCCCAAAAGTAATTGGGAAACAGTCCGCAGTTGTTTATTTCTCTTGCTAACTAATTGTGGCAACGCTCCTCAAACATTTAGACTGGGGAAACAAGATGGCGGACACATTTTTTCTACTTCCTTGGTTGCGATACCAAGGACCACTAAAATCAAAATGAGGCGTAAGGCATTTTCCATTAGAAACATCGATATCCTGTGACCAAGGCCTTTTAGAATATTGAGTCAAGAGCGGGCGACATTATTTGGGCAATTTGTTCTGACACGATTGAGGATGCAAACTGACATATTATGGTATTTGCTTACATTGGCATAATGAAGTCACTTAGTCTTAGGTTTCCTCTTAACATTATGGTTTCAGAATTCATGGATAGACTGACGGACAAAGACACATTCTCGCCTAAGATTGAAGTACATAATGTACAAAGTGTGTTCAACTGGCGTGACCACATAATTCCATTCTTGCCTGTCAACTTCAGTGGCCAATCCAAGCCACACCAGTTCAAATTCAGGAAAGTAGATGGGCAGGCAAGGATGCGCTATCGCCTGTGGGCTGATGACCCGTGGAGCCCTGAGGGACCAGGCATGACATGCCTTGAGGTAAAGATATACATGTAAATTTGTCATTGGTGATTAACTGACTACGCAAACGACACGTACTACTACTTTTTAGCTAAGCCGAGACCAAGACACTTCAAACGTGAGATGCCTTTTAGCGCGATTCGACTCAAGTGTTTAAATTACTTTGCCCATTGGTATATTGGCCTGATAAAGACATACCGTCAACAAAATGGAGGTTGAAAGAGACCTGTCGGTACTTTCCATGTTTATATTTCAGCCGAGTCCGGGCCCTTGGAGGTCCAGGGTTCGATTCCATTAGTACTTCTCTCTCTAAGGACACCCTTGGGCTGACCACAGTCAACTGCTGTCCTTTGTTTGAGAAATGATACTGAATACAGAGGTCTTCTTCTTCTTCTTCTGCGTTCTCTCTTTGGCACTTGGAGGGGTCATTCTCCTAGGAGCAATCCTCCTCCAAGGCGGGATGAGCGTATCTTGCGCTGCCACTGCGGTTATGCGCCAATTGGGTTTATTGGCCTAGTGGTCAGACTTTGGCGTGGCCAGGGATATACTTCCGTGCCGAGAGATAGAGTCCACGTAAGCTACTCATGTTCCTCACTTGGTGGGGTCTTAGCTTGCCCCGGCATAGACACCAGATACCAAGGAACCTCAGTTTAAAGTCTCATTCGAAGGACTGTGAAGAGCCAGGAATTTTAGTTCCTGAAAGCCAGGCTGGTTCATCCAGAAATAGAAACCTGGGTTCTCCCTGGGATCGAACCTGGGCCCTATTGCGTGGTGGCCAGCAGTGTTGACCACAAGGCCATGAGGCTCCTCACATACAGAGGTCAAATTGAATGGAAAGGACCAATTTGGGACCAAAGGCAGTGTCCTTAAATAGAGAAGGTGTCCTCAGTATAGCAGAGAGGTGTCGGCTCATAAAGGGAAGAGCCACTGTGTACCTGAATAGATAGGTTAAATTACTGTTTACTTTAACTTGACATATTATATAACATTGTTTTTTTAGGATCTAGTGCTTTCTGAGGATGGAAAAATCATCTCTTGCAATGTGGGCAGTATTAGAAGAGACGATTGAACTCAGATTTCATTTGAATTTAACTTGCCTAATCTCTGTCTTGAAATTTCAGGCTTCCCAGATATAGCTGACGAACAAGCAGTGGTTGAACCCAGCACCGAGCGAATGGAGCTGGACGAGGTCCGCAAAGGCGTCAAGGCTCTCGGGCCAAGACTGGTGTCCCGAGATCACCAGTGGTGGGACCGCTACTTCCTAGCACTGGAAAATCCTAACGTAAGCTAAAAATATTGTCACTGTGGTAAAGCTTTTAACTTGCTCGATCACAGTGCTATCATTTTAAATGTATTTTAAATAAACCTGAGGTAACTGCATCATAAGCAGGCTGTTAGTTGTGCATGTACTTGATAACAATGCTTTCCAATATCAAAATTCGAAAGTGTCTAGACTAAAAGGAAAAGGAAAAATTTGCTTAACATTAAACAACCCCATGCCTTTATAAAGACTGGTCGTATCCAGTAACTTCTATTATCAAAGAAAAAGAAGCACTTTAAAAATTGAATCATACGTGTACAGTGCATTGATTTGTGGGTGAGAAGAATAGAGGAGCCACTCTCAGATTGAATGATAAAAAGGCTGTTGTCACGGCAAGCTGCAGGCTGTTGTGAATATTATGCCATGGAATTATTCGAACTGCATGATTTTGTGTACAGGACCCGGTACACAAAATGAAATAAAGAGGAGGGTTACAGGTAGGATGATTGGGTGAGTGGAGACACCAGTCATGTTTGTCAAGAAATATAACAACATTTGTGCATTCCTTCACAAAGAAGGCTTGCCGATTCCGAACCTGGTCGGGGCCTTTACTCAGCACTCATGAATGAGAGTGCTATCTAAAGGCAACTTTACTCATCGAAACAATTAATTTTTCCAAGAACTTAACAGCGCTGCCACTCGCCATTGTCGCCAAAACTAAACTCAAACCTGGTTGGCTCAAATCTGATGCAACTTGGCTCAAACTTTTCAAATGCTTTTACTGTTGAGTCAAACATCAAAGTCAGAAAAAATCCTGGTAAATTACCCATTTGGCTAAACTTGTCAAAAATGCAGAGCTGCCCCAGAAATTACATGTACGGTGGTGATCTATGACAAGTTTGAAATAACAAAGATGAACCTGCTACCACTGTACCATGACAAAGATTTCACAACATCATCAACCAAACTTTTCTCCAACACAACTGCTTTTTCCCAGACAAGATAATCACTTAAGTGGAATTTGGTATTGCACTTGCAGGTCAATGACAAGGAATGGCCGCTGCCCAAAATCAGCCAAACGATCGGCTTTTGGAAAATTGATGAAGATATGACAGACGTACCGCAGCATCTGTTGGAGATCAGATCCGGCCTCACACAACAATGCCCAGCGGTAAGTGAATTTTTTGAATGAACAAAATACACAAAAGACAGCAAAAACTTAAAAACAAGGCTTATCTTATTCCAGCTGCAGGGTTGAATCTTTGGGCTAATAGCGCTTATTCGAATGAGCCCCTCTGGTCTGAAGTTAAATTCATCAGCTTCAATCATTTTGTTCGAGTTGGTTGCAATAGTGAGATTTTGCTATCCTATTCCACTGCAAGGTGGGGAATTCCTCATCATCTCTGCGTAATTCATGCAAGATAAACAGACTACTATTTCGATGTCCTTATACCCTTGTCACATGCTGTAAACTGGGTAATGCTCACCACTGCTGGATTTATTAATGATTCTTGATAATCAATTTCTACTGTAGTTTATAATGAATTTATTCACAGTTTTATTTGTTTAAGGTGATCATTGGTAATCAAGGACAAATGCCGGCAATTCAAGAGGTAGATCGAACAAAAATTGAGATTGGTGATCTGGCGGCAATATACACCGTGGAAAAGGAGGGTAGACCATGGATCGCCAAGGTGATTGATATCAATGAGGACACGATCAAGATTCATTGGTTCCATGGGTCTTGGAATGGAGTTTGCCGGCCATGGTACAACAACATCAGCAAAAAGCAAGTACCACGGCTGGATGAAGTTCATGTGACGAGTGTTGTTCTGTGGGGGTTTAGATTGACAGATTTAGATTGCTTGTTTGACTAGGACTGTGGCCAGAGAGTTGAAAGACAGGTACGATCAAATAGATAGTGAGGAGACATCTTCCTCTCTTTCATAAATGACCAAACCACCCTGGCTAATAAGGGGTGGTCCATAATTTTCAACATTTTCACAAGCGTACAATACGTACGGGGGAGGGAGGGGGTCAAAACACCAATGTACACTTTCTTTAAGAAATTAATAAAATGTTGATCATCTGTATTGTACGAATCGCGGGACGCATTTAAATTTCGCGCGCTGCTCACACGGTTAGCTCTGCTTGCTTCCTATTCAACAAGACAATGGCCGCACGTGGTGACTTTGATGCGCTATTTTTGTTAATTAACAAGAGTGATACGACTATTCACAGCCGACCCAGCAATGAATATGAACAATATCTTGTTTATATTATTTTGAAAACAATGTTGACGGGCAATGACTGACCAAGTTCAAAATGCAACCAGGAAACACAACTAGAACCCCCTTGCTTGTGTATTTTGGAACGTGGGTCATTCGGCCATCAACATTTTTCATTCGGGATTGTACACTTTAGGGGGGGAGGGGGGTTGCCCAAAAGAGTACGTTTTGTGCACTTGTGAAAATGTTAAAAATTATGGACCACCCCTAAGTAAGTGCCAATGAACTAACATTGTGGTTGTTCGTACAGCGACAGAATTGTCGTACATTCGTGTATATTTCTTTCTTTCTATCAAAATGTCAAGTTGTGTTAGAATCATGGCTGGGATGGGTTAAAGTGGAATTATTCAATTCAAACCTCTTAAAGGGAACCTATCAAGAAATGCTTATAAAAATGGGGAGTTTTGAACGGCCCGGTTAAAACCTATGGCGGGAATAAGCTTCCTTGGTTAGATATTAGTAGTTTCAAGGTCCTCTAGGTAGTTGCTGATGTGAGCTGTTTATTTGGCTAACATTGCATAACATTACTGGCTCCATTCAATGAACTGCGAAGGAGGATCTCCAATTTAGTTATTCTAACTACCCATCAGCCACGCAAAAATAAAGACTTGGGTCACGACAAGATCTCTTTAAGTCTTTCAGGTCAACATGTGCTTGGCCTATGAGATGGGCCTGAATCCAGAGTGAACAGTGAAATCCATCATGTACATTTTACATTGTATACTGTGTAGGCTGTCAGAGTGTGTGTAAATAGTATATGCCATGTCTGTGTACTGTTTCTAGTTGATGTAGGGCCATTTATAGTCAGAAGTATGCCTTACATAATTTCTTTTCCATGATTATTTGACTGGTGACGGTAGCTTGACAGACCTGACCGTATTCTTGGCAGATCCCATCATCACAGAATTAAGAATGCGTTGCCATGGTAACCTGTCAATTTTTAAAAACTATAAACTCATTGCCATGCCTCCATCTTTCAATATGATCTTGAATCATCATTCACAGCTTCCAGCTGCAGGAAAGTTTTGAGTGACAAGGCTTCAAGGCCTGGACTCGAGGGATTTTATGAGCTACACTAATTAAGACGCTGCAAGTAGTTTGTCCAAAATTATCCTATCTGATCACGTTTTGCTCAGCTTGACAAGTACATAAGATTGCAGCTTTTAGTTGAGCTCTTGTCATCAATCCCTTGAGTTTCGTCCCAATAAGTGTTATTGGGCCCATGCAGTCATTCTGGGACTCATCAGCAGACCAGCAGACCACAAACTTGAGCCAACAAAACGCAAACTGTAAATATTGAATGAATGAATATCAAAAGAGAAGTGCAAAGACTATTTTTCAGTCAAAACACCTTGATTTGATTTATAACACAGAGTCAAGCATGACGTCCCTAGGATGATGTTAGTAAAGATTTCAACAGAGCATGCAGCATGGTCAAGCAGTAAGCAAAGCAGCAACAAACAAAAAAGACAAACTTTAACTTTTTGAGGCAATGGAAAGCAGTGCATAGGCTTCAGCAACTCAATGATATGGGATGTTTTGAGATCAGCGATGGGATATCCAAGACTGGCATCACATAACAAAACCTCCAACAAAGTCTCCACCAGGTTGCTTTAGAGATTCACCACCACTACACCAGGCAGCAGAAGATCATTATGATAGTTCATTGAATTTGTTTACAGTTTCACAATGATGTGAATCTTCAACTAAAAACCTGGGATGCTTGTTGAAAGTGGTGGTTAATACTGAGACGAGCGCTTTTCCGCCTTTGCATCAAATTTTAATTATTTTTTTGGGGTAAAGCTTGAGGGGGGTTTAAGATGCTGATTGATGGGTACATGAGATGTGTCTTAGCCTCTTTGTACTCATGTGGACTGCAAAGTTCAAAGTTTTGCCATCTTGGAATGCTAGTATCTTCTTCATCTTCATCTTGTTTGTTCCATTTAATTTCGGGCTAAATTACTGTTGCACATCATGAAATGCTGAAGTGTCTCTTGAAACTCTCATCATAAGTACATTGCATAAGATGTGTCTTGGCCTCTAAATTGAAATAATCTTGTTAACCTATTGCATCTATTGTTAAATGATTGTCTAAGTTGTTTACAGACAAATCACTTCCAGCTATACAGAAAAAAGTTCCTGTCCACAGCTAGCAGACATGGCTGATGGTGATTGATCATGAACATTCCATACATGGATGGCTAATGGAAAATCCCCATGATAGATCCATGGATTGAACTCATGACATAGTCGCATCTAGGATTATAGATCCATGTATGGAATATGCTGTAATTTGTTTTAACAGGCCATCAAAGAAATTAGGTTAGAACCTGTAAACTATTATTATTCATTATTAATTTCAAAAGGTCTGAATACTTTTTACAAAGAATGTATAAAGACACGGTTTATACATTCTTGTACTTTGCTGCTTACATTAATTTTTATGAGACCAACTGTCCTATGACAGAACTACTATGATTGGATGGCCCATGGGCCATCAGTGGATCTACCATTGGCAATAATAGAATCTATGACGGGATGCTTATGTAAAATGTAGTTTGTGATAATAAGCAAAGACCCGTACATTGGTCAGTCAGTGATAGGGGTTACTATCAATTCCCATTCCTATCTTTGTGTATTTAGAAAGTACCTTGTATCCAAGATTACAGTACATTAGGTCAAAGAACAGTGCCTTTGTTATATGATAAGTGACTCTGACACCACCACCCCCCCCCCCCCGAGATAGATTAGGGGGTTGCGTGAGTGATCCAGTTTTCTATAGGGGAACGGGGGTTAGTCCGTGGTCAAATCTAGGGTGTCAAAGAAAAGGGCAAAAAGGGGTCCTTTTTCAGAAAGATTTCTTGTAACTCGTTAAAAGGGGTGATTTTTCATCAAAATGTGTGAAAACTTGACTTATTTGGCCTTGGCCCGGTTGTTCAAAACAAGTTTTGCCACTAATGCTGGTGTCAACTTAGTTTGGCCATACATGTATCTCCTTCAGTTAAACCTTTAGACTTAACACCAAGTTAAGTTTACGTCAGCGTTAGTGACAAAATTTGCTTTGAACAACCGGTCTCTTGTTTTCCGTTCAGTATGAAAAATCATGAAAATGAGAATGAGAGAAAATATATGGGTTAAAAAGGTGATTTTTTTAACCAAAAAGTACCTGAGCAAGGCGATCAAAATTCATAAGAAAAGGAGGTCATTATAGACTACTAGTACGAGCACTGTCCGACACTTAAATTTGTGGAGTGCGTGTGTGTTTGGCGGGGGGGGGGGGGCTCTGCCATATGTGAGTATGATAAGTAATAAGTACATTCATCAATTACATAACTGTGACAAAATAGTAGAAAGTAGAACCCCTATTGTGCATAGGTGGTTAATACCTAAGTCAATATGATCAATATGATTAGGTAATGCTGTTTACCATGTTTAGAGGCTTGCTAGGCCTAGGCCCTATAGTGCTTTAGTTATGTTGACAGAGGCCGAGCGTGCAGACCTTTTGCTGTGTTAGACCAGACAGGGATCTGGTTGTATTTTCTGATAAAAAAGACCTGGGACCACGTAAGTAACGTCGGAATTTCCCATTTTCGGTCGGTTATTTCGCATTTCGTAGATAGGTGTCTTGTAACAGTTTGATTAAGACTTGGTTTGTTCTCTTATACAGCTTGTTCACCACCACAAAACCAACGTCCGCGTGGAATACTCTGAAACTCACGGACACGATATATGTACTCGAATCGAGACATTATAAGAACTTATTCGTGGAAGAACCGTTAAAGCTCGTGCACTGTATTTGTTAACCCCAACTGTTGTATATACTTGTTTCAATATATGTTTCAAATGAAGACAAAGTTTTCCCTTGATCAATGAACGCCGCATCTTGCGCCCAACTTTGCCACATTTGGGGGCTCGTCCGGGAAGGTTTCGGAGGCAAATAGGGAGTAAATAAAGTGATGCGAGTTGAGTGTAGTTTAGTACACTTACCATTGATCATTGGCGTATTGGGACTTTGAGTTTGAAACATATAATCTTGGTGACATTCATGTTCTTGGTGGTTTTAGGGTAGAATAGAAACAAGATGTCAGAAGTGGCAGAGATTGTCGCCACTGGTAAGACCTTAGGCCTTGACGGGGACACTTTGAGGAAATATACTGTTGAACAGCAGAACTTAGAACGTGATAAACGTGCTTTGGAGAGAGAGAAAATAAAAGAGGCACAGGCTGAAAGAGAAATTGCTTTGGCAAAGATGCATGATGCAGAGGCAGAAAGGACATTGAGAGAGAAATTAGAGTTTGAAAAACTTAAGCTAGAAGAACAGAAATTAGAATTAGAAAGAGAAAAACTGAATGGCAGTGTTTCAGTGGGTAAATCAAAATTACCTATTTTCAATGAGGAGAAAGACAAATTTAACTCCTATATCAACCGGTTTGAGAGCTATGCTGAGCTCAGAAAGTGGAAGAGAGCTGATTGGCCGTTGCAGTTGAGTTTACTGTTGGCGGGAAAAGCTCTTGATACTTTCTATGGGTTGTCAGATGCAGAACAAAAAGATTATGATAAAGTCAAAGAGGCTTTGTTGAGACGGTACTTGTTAACAGAAGATGAGTTCCGAAAACAGTTTTTCACAACCAAGGTTGAGGTTGGTGAAACACCTTCCCAGTACATGACAAGAATCTCACGGTTGTTTGACAAGTGGGTGGCATCAACCAAGATTGTAAAAACATATGACGAGTTGCAAAGTTTGATGGTTAGGGAACAGTTTCTTAGGCGATGTTATCCGGAGCTTGCGGCTTATCTTAGGGAAAAGAAAATACGTGGTATGGTCGAGTTGGCAGAGGCCACACAGCGGTATATTGATGCACATGGAGGTAATATGTTTGAGAGCAAAGAAAAAAATCAAATTCAAAAATCAAATTCAAATGTAGCTAAGACTGAGAACCAAAAGCTTTGTCGGTATTGTAAGAAAGGGAATCACAAAGAAGAAGACTGTTGGTTTCGGGCTGACAAGGCGAAGGGTTCGAGTTGAGAAGGACGAAAATCCTCAGTGCGGCGTTGTTTCAAGTGTGATAGTCCAGATCATGTATTGAAAAATTGTCCCAAGAAAACCAAGTTCGGTTCCGTTGCTGTTGAGTAGGAAAAAAACCCAGGTTGTAGCTGTTTGACTGTTCACAAGGCAAGTGCTTGTATAAGTGAAGTTGTTAGAGATGTAGGTCATGAAGAAGATTTGCCCAATGTATTTGAAAGGGATGGTCAAAGTTATCTGGTACATGACTGTGAATGTGACCAGGGGTTAACCGTCTGCGGATGTTTGAATTTTCCATTGTCAAAAGGGAGTGTGAATAACACCGAGGTTGTTTTAATGAGGGATTCAGGTTGTACCAGCGTGGTTGTGAGCTCTAAATTAGTCCAACCAGAGCAATTGACAGGAGAGTTCAAAGATTGTATGCTAATAGATGGCACTGTACGACGTTTACCAGTAGCGGTAGTCAACATCGATTGTGATTATGTTCAAGGAAAAGTTGAAGCTTTAATGGTGAATACGCCAGTCTTTGATTTGATTATCGGAAATAAGCCAAAACTAGTGAACATTGGTGAACATAGTGAGGGTAACTCAAAAGATGGCGCTAGTGTTGGGTGTAACAATGAGACTGAGCAAACCAAAAGTGTAGATCTTGATGTAGAAATAAAGAATACCGAACCTTTGGTTGAGAGTAGTTTGAGTGATGATCTTGAAACCGGTAAGGCTGTAGTGACACGTCATCAGGCCAAGGCAAACAAGCAGCCAGTAAAACCATTGTTGGTATCATGCGGTGAAACTGTTGAAAAGAGTGTTGTAGTTGAAAACCAAAAGGACGATCCTTCACTTGAGAAGTATTGGAAGTTAGTTGGTATTGAAAAGGCACGTGAAACCCAAAGTGGTGTAGTCAGGTTTGAGGAAAGAAAAGGTGTTTTATACAGGGTGTTGACGCCTAAAGGTGGTAAAAAACCGGTGAAACAATTGGTGGTGCCTGAGCAGCAAAGATTGAAAGTTCTTACTGTGTCTCATGAAGGTTTGATGAGTGGTCATTGTGGAATTAGGCGAACAACAGAAAGAGTTTTGTCTAACTTTTATTGGCCCGGTGTGAACACAGATGTGATCAGACATGTTAGGTCTTGTGATATATGCCAGAAGACAGCACCCAAGGGTAAACAAGGCAAGGCTCCATTGATCAGTATGCCTGTTATACAAGAGCCCTTCAAGCGTGTATCAGTTGATTTGGTTGGTCCAATTGTACCATGTTCAGAGAGAGGTCATAGATATATCCTAACGGTCACTGATTACGCAACTCAGTACCCAGAAGCTGTAGCGCTTAAAAACATAGACACCATCACTGTAGCTGAGGCATTGTTAGAGATTTACACAAGACTAGGTTTTCCACAGGAGTGCCAGTCGGACAGGGGGACCCAGTTTTTATCTGAGGTCATGCAAGAGGTTGAAAGATTGTTGTCAATTAAGCATGTAGCAACAACACCGTATCATCAACAATGTAACGGGCTAGTAGAACATTTCAATGGTGTTTTGAAAACGATTCTGAAAAAACTGTGTAGTGAGTGCCCCAAGGAATGGGACAGGTACTTGTCAGCGGTACTGTTTGCCTATCGTTCAACAGAGCAAGAGAGTACTGGGTATAGCCCATTTGAGTTGATGTTTGGTAGAAAGGTCCGAGGTTCGATGGAGTTGTTGAAGAAATATTGGACCCAAGATGATTCTGAGAGTGAAAGCAAACCGGTGTACAAGTATGTAGTTGACTTGAAGCAAAGATTACAAGAAACATGTAAATTGCCCCAAGAGGCGTTGTGTAAAGCCCAACAGAGGCAAAAGATGTATTACGATCGCAAAGCTAGACCAAAGTCACTCAAGTTTGGGTCAAAAGTTTTGTTGTTGCTTCCAGTGAAGAAAAATAAGCTCTTATTGCAATGGCGTGGTCCCTACACAGTTGTAGAGAAATTAAGTCCTGTAAATTACACCATCCAAGTTGGAAGGAAGGTGAAGAACTTTCATGTCAACATGTTAAAACCGTACATTGAACGGCCTGAAAAGGGGCATAAGAACCTGAATGACTCTGGTCCAGACGATCAAGATGATGTGTTGGCATCCATTGTACAATTGTACGGGGTTCAGAATGACATGAAGTCAGGTGACGTCACTTCCATGTTGGAAGATCCTGGTAAAACTGAAATGTTAGCATCGGTTGTTGTCAAGGATTTTGACAGCGGTGAAGGTACTAAAAACGAGATGATTCATACTTGTCCAATAGGTGGTGATGAAACAATAGCAGATGTCAAGGTTAATCCTAATTTAAACCCCCAGCAGAAACAAGATGTTCAGAATCTCTTGGAAGAGTTTTCTGACATCTTTACCACAAAGCCGGGGTGTACCAATCTGGTTAAATATGAGATTAAGTTGACAACTGATGAGCCTGTGAGAGCAAAGTCTTGACCCTCATCAAGGAAGCAAGGATGAAGAATGCTAGGGTCATGAGGTGGTCAATGTTCCTGCAAGATTAGACTTTCACTGTGAAGTCTATCAAAGGTGTTGATAACTTACTGGCAGATTATCTGAGTAGAGTGTGAGAAACATGGACTTGTGAGATTTGATGATGTCTTAGTAGATCGTAAAAGACATGAACTTTGTATTGTGAGATTTACTAATATTTTGTGTAAAGATAGAATTACTCTGTAATTACTTTTGAGGGGAGCAATGTGACAAAATAGTAGAAAGTAGAACCCCTATTGTGCATAGGTGGTTAATACCTAAGTCAATATGATCAATATGATTAGGTAATGCTGTTTACCATGTTTAGAGGCTTGCTAGGCCTAGGCCCTATAGTGCTTTAGTTATGTTGACAGAGGCCGAGCGTGCAGACCTTTGGCTGTGTTAGACCAGACAGGGATCTGGTTGTATTTTCTGATAAAAAAGACCTGGGACCACGTAAGTAACGTCGGAATTTCCCATTTTCGGTCGGTTATTTCGCATTTCGTAGATAGGTGTCTTGTAACAGTTTGATTAAGACTTGGTTTGTTCTCTTATACAGCTTGTTCACCACCACAAAACCAACGTCCGCGTGGAATACTCTGAAACTCACGGACACGATATATGTACTCGAATCGAGACATTATAAGAACTTATTCGTGGAAGAACCGTTAAAGCTTGTGCACTGTATTTGTTAACCCTAACTGTTGTATATACTTGTTTCAATATATGTTTCAAATGAAGACAAAGTTTTCCCTTGATCAATCTTGCGCCCAAGTTTGCCACAATAACAGTATATATAAGAAGTACCTGGCAGAGTAATCCAATATCTGTAGCAGTAGGCATGTTACAGTATTTTGTTATCTGTCAAGAGTTACTGGTACATACTGTGGAGACGCTATTAAGCCTGTTGAACAGTACCTGTGGAAAAAGCCTACATGACGTGTGATAGGCCTACCGGAACGTAACCGGCTTAATAGAGTAGACACAGTATATTGTTTGTTAGGCAGCCGTTATATAGGAATGAACAATTCACTTATGAGGCAAACATGTACGTATCAATTGTTGAAATCTGTATCAGGCCAGCTGCATAATCAGGCCATGATACAGAAATGGAGGATGATCTGCTCCAATAAATGTTGTGCTTTCTCAGAACTACTTTTTTGGCTCACGGAGCAAGGGGATCAAAATTCATATGACGATAGTACGAGCACTGCACCCCTTAAATACGTGGAGTGCGTGTGTGTTTGGTGGGGGGGGGGGGGTGGCGCTCTGACATCTGTGAGTATGATAAAGTAATAAGTACATTCATCAATTATATGAACAGTACTTGGTTTATCGCTCTGTCACATTATCGTGTATATATCTATAAGGAGTACCTGGCAGAGTGATCCAATATCTGTAGCAGTAGGCATGTTACAGTATTTTGTTATCTGTCAAGAGTGACTGGTACATACTGTGGAGACGCTATTAAGCCTGTTGAACAGTACCTGTGGAAAAAGCCTACATGACGTGTGATAGGCCTACCGGAACTTAACCGGCTTAATAGAGTAGACACAGTATATTGTTTGTTAGGCAGCCGTTACATAAGAATGTACAATTCACTTATGAGGCGAACATGTATGTATCAATTGTTGAAATCTGTATCAGGCCAGCTGCATAGACAAGACAACCACTCGCGTGATATTTCAGCTCAAAAAACACACTCGTTTGGTTTTCTTATTTTATTTGACCTACTTTTCTAGGTCGCAGAGGTCAGTTTTTACCTGTGGCATTTTACAATGCCAGCACGTTTTGTAACTGCTTTAGCTACTGATCCCTAACTTGGCACAAAAGTATCACTTGGTGGCCCTGACTCATAGACCGAACTGCGATCTTTTATGGTAAACGGTTTGGCCACCAGGGGGCAAAACGTCAAAAGTTATAATTTTCACGAGATTTTTATGGCAGACACTTCTAGCAAGGGGGAATCATGTAACTAATGGGTTTCTTATTTGACCTACTTTTCAAGGTCACAGAGGTCAAAGCTAGCTAAATCACCGAATGGTAGCATGTTTTGTTTCTATTTGAGCTAGAAGGTTCTAAACCATCTAGGGACCCTCTATTCATACCCTAAATCTTGGTCTGTTAAGACAGTAAGTATGGCTGCCAGGTGGCCATCTTGAAAATCAAATGAAGTCCTATTCATTGAAAGCATGACAAAAAAAATACACACTGCTTTATACCAATGTCCTAAACAGTGCTGTAAGCTAAACCTGTTTGAACACAAACGTGAGCACATGGTCCATGGACCATTTAATTTAAGCCAATCACAGCTCGCACTCCTTGACCGGCCAGGATTAATTCATGCATCTTGAACTTTGACTGTTAGAGGTAATGATTTGAATCTTGGTACAATTGTAAAAGACATTTTTTAAAGACCTCATGTCTGAAAATATATTTGAGGAAAAGTCTTTTCACGAAAAAAATATTGTGATTTGAAAAATTTAATTTTCTTAAAATCGCTCCCGTCTCTTATAGTGATGAAAAAGCCTTTTCACGAAAAAAACCCCGGGATTTGAAAAATTTAATTTTCATAACTGCTCCCGTCTCTATAGTGATGAAAAAGTCTTTTCCCGAAAAAAAAATTGGGATTTGAACATTTTCTTAAAATTGCTCCTGTCTCTGTTTTTCTGTTTCGCGAAACGAAAGGGGGGGGGGGGTTAAAAATGAAATTTTACAGAAAATTACTGCTGTAACTTTATTGTAAGAAAAGTCTTTTCACAAAAAAAAATGGGATTTGAAAAATGACATTAGCTAAAATTTATTCTTTTCTCTACATTGATCAAGGAAAGTCTTTTCACGAAAAAAAAAAGGTTTTTGAAAAATGAAATTATCTATAACAAATTATCTTGTTTCTGTAGTATTAAGACTGGTCTTTTCTCAAACAAAATATTTCGGATCGGAAAAATGGAATTTAAAAAAAGTACTCCTTTTTCTTGCAATTGAGAAGTGGTCTTTTTTCAAATAAATATATCATCCCTCTAGATATTCATTGAGAAAGTCTATTCACAAAACTATGTCATTTTTACTATTCAAGGTACATGTTCTTATTCAAGTGTGTGGTTTGGCCAATGTTTTACTCATCATTTTGTAAATATATCGTACATGAAGTAAAAGCAGTTGTACAAACAGTATAAGTCCAGTAGTCTTTTATAAATTATGATCCTTCAAGAATCAAAGGTGTTTCGTCTTAATTAATTTTAACATTTTCACGACATTTGGCTAACTAGTGCACAATGCTGAAAATGATGATGGATCGCTCAGCCATATCACTTTCCATTCAACAGAGGAGGAAAATGTTCAAGAAATAGGCGTAGATTTATTTTTGACACATGGCACTAGATAATTTACTCGAAAAAAGTCATTTTGAATATTCACTGGAAGAAAAGTAACTGAAAAACAGGCATTTATTTAAGGACGAAGCAACTTCTTACTTTTCACTTTTAGATCTTATTCCATTTAGAGAACATTGATTAAATATGAGCACACTGCAATTTAGGATAGGATAGGTAGGATCCTTGATATTGAGACCGACCGGTGAAAAAGTGCGCAGTCGTTGCATCATCATGGACTCTTTGACAAGTCTGGTGTTCTAGGGGCATGGATATATCATAAAGCTAGAGTTGAACCACAGTAGAGTTTTGGAAATACTTTAATTCCTTGCGAATAAGAACCGATCCTGGCCACCAGTGAGGCCTAACTTGTCCCGCCCACGACATGTGAGTAGGCGTGCTTGATTTGACTACATGAATAGGCTTCGGGAATTGACATAAAGGGGAATTCTTTATCGATGTCGTTGACTTGTGGTCAAATCCCACCATGTTAACCCTTAGTATACCATAATGGGAAAGATGGTTACACACTGTTTCAATTTTATGCTCGGCAGGGTGACGTCGGTGAAGGAATTTTGAATGCATTTTAACCTCTAAGAAAAAAGCAAGTTTTGCGGATGCCTGCAAGAAACAAGATTTGATGTGGTCATTTAATGGCAAAATGAACACTTCTACAGGGTAGCCCAAAAAAGGTAATGGCATGAGACGGCTTCAAGAAGCCTGCAGGTCCTGTTATTCATCAGGGTCCTCGACAAGGTCTTCCTCTGGCAGGTTAAAAAATTCTAGTCCCTCATCGACGTCCCCAGCAGGTTGTTCGAGATCTTCTGCCCCAACCAGTGGAACCCCACGCCCAATACCAGCAGCATGAAATGAATTTTGCACCACCTGTTCGGGTACTTCCTGCCATGCGTCTCGGACAAGGCGTGTCACTTCTAAAATTGAAATCCTTGGACAATTTCCATCCGGCGTCGTGTGTTCCTGTTTCCACAATCTCCATAGCAGCCGAAGACGGACTTTGAAGCTGTGGATGACAGAAACATCCAAGGGCTGCGCAATGGGGGTACAACCTGGTGGAATAAACTCAATAACACCGCCATTCTCAATGATGAGAAGGGCAACTTCTTCTGTAAGATGCACACGGCAGCGATCCCATATGAGAAGGAAAGGTAGATACCCGTCTTCCTGGTCGTCCTGGTCCTGATGCATGAAGGGGATGAACACCTCTCCGAGGTAATCTAACATAACATTTGCTCTCATCCACCCCGTTGGTGATTGTGCCACGACTACATCTTCAGGCAGATTGTCTTGAAGCTCTTGCCATGCGGCTGCAGTTGGACGTCTGAAGGTGATGTGCGGGGGTAATTTTCCCCCTGCCATTGTGACTGCTAAAGTGACGGTACATCCCAGCCTAGGATTGCCCCACGAAGATTTGATATCAATCTGCGTTGCCCCTGTTCGGTTGTAGGTATAACTGCCATGGTTGTCAAAAAGGGTGAAAACCTCGTCTACATTTGCCACTTGATAATCTTCATAATGTTCATGCTGTTCATGCACGCTTTCCCTAAATGCAGCTACTAGGGCGTCAGCATTATCTGGCACCTGTCGGCTGTCCTTGGTCTTCCTTCTAAGGGAGATGCTCTACCTTTTCTTAAACCCTGATAACCAGCCATTTGATGCTGTAAAGTGAGATTTCCGTGGGTAATCGTTCAATATACGGGTCTGTTCTGCAATAGCCAATCCAACCCACCACTGTTGATACAGTTCCCTCGATGCATCTTTGATGTTGTGATGTGATATCGCCATTCCCAGGGCACGCCTCTCATCGAGCCAATCAGCTAGGTCTGCCTCCATCTCTTCGTATAGGCCTAAAAGATAACAGTTCATTTTACTCTGTCAGCAAATCACTAAATTTGTTCTTTGCCACATTCCATGCAAAAATGCATCCTTCAGTTTCCCTTCACTTTAGCTGTACCCTTAATGTTCAGGGGGCTTTGCCATGGTTCCCTAGACTTACCAGTGCCACGTTCTCTCCACGCTAATTCTGAACCCTTGGCTTTTGACGATGCTCTATGATGATGAATGTCATCCTCACTCATTAACCATTTCATCATTGTAGATTTTGGCAAACGGTTTGTGATGGCAAACGCTCCCACGGTTTCATTACCGGCATGGAAGTCAGCGAGAAGCTTTACTTTTTCGCGCAGAGTGTAGCGCCTGCGTCTTCTAGGATGTTCAGCCATAGTGCAGACAGACAATCCCAGAATTACCCTTCCTTTTATTCTCATCCTGGTCCACATAACCATTTCAGCATTTCAGTAACTAACATGTCTCATTGCATCACAGAAGAAACCACAGATTGTGTCACGCAATAACTGGTGCTAGGCCTGGTCTCGCCTATATGTACATGAATGGCAAGGGCGGCTGTCGTATGCATTATGACATTGGTGGATCTGCCCAGACAAAAATGGCCGCTGGTTCTTATTCGCAAGGTATTAAAGTATTTAGGTTGATAAGGTGCACATTTACTTTTGATTAACAGGGTATTCCGATCGACTGGTGGTCCAGGAAAATAGAAATGCATTTACCTGATGTACCAGCGATAGCAGTCCTAAGGTTAGTTGTCCCCCAAACAAAACATGGTATTGTCAACGGTTATGGTTAGGGTTAGTCGTATACTCGGAAAAATAGAACACAACGCCTTAATCTGCTGTTACAATAGAAAGCGGACTATGGTTCAAGGGGGACTTTGATCGCTTTCACACCGGTATATACCATGCTGTAGTGAAGGGCATGTTAAATGAATACAAATTTGCTGAAACTTATTAGGTATTTATAGTAGTTGTTCATTGGTCAACACAACAGCAATGTTTAAATTTAAATATAGTATGTAAATGTATTATACACAATTTGAAATGTTCAGATTCAATTACAAATTCCAAATAGTTAGCAAACATACCGGTAGGCCTTTAAGGTATAACATGTACTTTTTTTCTTTTTCTTTCGTTAAAAAGGTCTAATGGCCCATCATATCAAGACAATGCGTCTTGTCTCTAAATCTTGTTTGCCTAGTATAACTCTTGGTAGTGAAATAGATTTCTTGCTGTTGGCAGCTGGAATGAACTTGACCATCATAAACTGTTCCTCCAAATCAGGATCTCCTCTGTACCATTTGAACTATGATTGATTTGTTTCAGAGTTGTCATCTTCATACGACAGAACCTACATGAACTAACGTAAAAAACTGAACTGCTGTGACGCTGCGTATTACGTAATATATTGTTCCAAGGAGACCAGCAAGTATCCATGGTCTCTCAGTCAAACGTCAGCCCCTACAGTTTATGACAAGGACAAACAGAGTGGCCAGGCTGAAATGCTGTTCTGCCAGAAAACAAGTCGGTAGCCAATAACTTTCTTGGATACAACACTGGCTTGATATATGATAAAGTGTTTGTGATGGAACAAATAAGACCTATCTTTGCAGGAGGTGTTGACCAAGAGGAGATTCTGTGGTGTGCAACCAATTTGGAATCAAATGAATGTTTTTAAAGTCCAAGTTCTCAGTTGGTGTCAATATCTGGAGGGTTTTTCATGAATTTGATGACGGTGATTGTGATGTTTAGGCCCAATTCTGGCTCATCAAGTTAAAGTGGTCAAGTTGAAGTCTCTTTTGGCACCAGTAATGTTAAAATTGTCACTGGAAGCTACCATTATGGAGCATTTTGCCTGACTGATGCATTGTATACAACAATGTGAGACATGCAACAAATGACATGTAGAATATTGCTCTTACAGCAAAATATACTCCGAGACATAGCGCTGGCGAAATGTATACACTTGAATACCAAGATGAAACGTTGAATAAAAATAGAATAAACACTTTTATTGTTACAAACCACATTGAATTTTACAATGCTAGTGTACAAACAAGTGATATGCATATACAAATATTTTCGAAAACAAGTCACTAATATTAAAGCGCGATATTGCACTTTTTAACCTTTGTCCCCTGGTGACCTAGTTGAGAATCAGATCAAACCGAAATTCGGTGTCAGAAGTTATAATTATGATGTAGGAGGTGTTTGTACCAAATTTCAAGTTCATAGCTTTACAGGTTAAGAAACGTGCCATAGTTACACTCAAACGGCAAATTTACGCCATTTGACATCTGTTACATTAAGATTAGGTCATTTATCAAAAACCTGTATGATATGTGATGCATCCTTGCTAGGAGAACCTATTGTGGGCATTATGGATTTTAAGGTTTAGTTCTTTATCATTATTTCCTATGGTCCCTTTAAGACTGTGCAGCAGACAGGCCTGGGTCGTTAAGATAATCCTTTGTTTTCTAGATAGTGATAAGGCTTGTGTTGGCATTGTTTACTGGTTGGGGATTTCACACATTCGTTAATACTGGGGGGAAGTTTGTATTGTTCTAGTGTCATGTGTCTTAGCCTATCCTGTAGTGATCTAAATTATGTAACGGGGCTATATTTTGGGCTGGGACTACTTGGGATGTTCACTCCTTTAGTATTGAATTCATTGTGTTCCTACTCCTCAGGGTAAGTATACAAACTGGGGTTTTCTGCTAGATTTTGCAGTGTAGCAAGCCTCGAGCTGTGCACTCAACCTCTCTTCAGATTCAATGTTAAGGCCCTCACCGAAAGGCAGTGCACTGAAAATGACTGCATCACACTGCTTTTGACTGAAACCCCCACTGCATATGACTGTCTTAGGCATATCATTTTTTCTTAATGTTTTAATAACACTGATTTTGACTGAAAGACCACTGCAAAGCACTGCCACTTGCATATCATTATGAACGACGTATTTCAAAAACACTGCTTATGACTGAAAGACCACTGATTTCCACTTCTCCAACTCTGATCGAAACCCGTGGCATTTTCAACATGACTGAAAACCACTGCTTTATGACTGGTGAGATTAAGACTTGATGGCAGTGTAAAGCAGTGGTAATTGCAGTCAAATTCAGTGTTAAATATCACCCATAATGCAACCTGAGACAGGAAGCTAGTAAGTTTGAATTTGATAGTCAAACATTCAAGAAATCATGGTAGCTCTTCATATTTCTCGATATTTACCCGAATTTCAATATGAGAAGAGGGGAGTTTTAGTCAGTTTGAATTGGAATACATAAGGAGCCAAATGAATGCAAAAAGGGTAATTTAGACAGACACTGAAGTTGTATTTTCAGCAAATCAAGAAGGCTGTAGGCCCTATAGGTGTTGTAATGCATGCATACACTGCAAGATATCTGCATATATCTTCATGCATCTACTGTAGGCCCTATAGGTGTTAATTGTAATGTATGCATACACTGCAAATTATCTGCATGGGAGCTCAATACACATCAATCAGTAGATCCTATTATTCTACAGGCCGCGTGCAGTTACTTTATTTGGACGTCAATTTGATCTAGCTTCAATCCCTGACATCACTGACAGTAGCTATGTGCCATGTGTCGTTTCAATTGTCTAGTAACCCCATCTGATCACTGTCATTATGACAAAGTTTGCAATGACGTAGGTCAAGGACTTGAATTTGTCATCTTTTTACTGTGTCACGTCATCATGCAATGGCGATGTCCTCTATTTGTGCAGATGACGTCATCACTGCCATATTTGACGCAAACAGGACAGCAAAAGTAACAGTTCGCTAGAAGTTTTTGCTTTTTCGAACAATTTCTTTGGTTGTCATCAGCACAGGGGGGTCACGTCCCCCAAACCTCTCTCGGCATCCGTGCCTGCATGCCATTAAATAAATTATTCATATTAACACTGAAAATGACTGCTCCCTCCAAGAGGTTTTGGAAATGGCAGTCAAAATCAGTGGTGTTTCAGTGTGGATTCAGTGTGCTGCGAAATATTTAAATTAACACTGAACCCCACTGCCAGCCCTGTGCATGATGCATAGTGGGGAGTCATTTTCAGTGTCAAAAGCAGTGGAAATCAGTCAGCCTAAATATTTAAATGAGCACTGCTTTTGACTGCCTTACCACTGATTTTGACTGTCTTACCACTGCTTATGACTCCCTAACCTCTATTTTTGATTGCTGTATAACTGTATGCTTTGGTATTGCGTGACTGAAAAACACTCCCTATGACTGCTTTCCACTGATTTCAACACTGCCATAAAAATGTGAGGTAACACTGCAACCTGACTGAATCCTGACTGATATCACACTGCTTTTCGGTGAGGGGGCGCTGATCTCATCTATCGCTCTTGGAAAGTGTATGTTATAGCGCTGCCTTTCTTTGTGAGACAAACTTCTTAGAGTGTAGCGCTGCATTCAACCTCTCTTCCGAGTTTATGTTATAGCGCTGAACTCATCTATTGCTCTTGGAAAGTGTATGTTACAGAGCTGCACCAACCTCTGTTTTTTTTCTGCTTAGAATTGCATGTTTTAGCGCTGCCTTTCTGTGTGAGACAAACTTCTCTGAGAGTACACTTGTTCACTCATCATTTAATTAGAGTCCAAGGTTGTGGACATAGAAAATATTCTGAGAGAATGAATATCCTGTTGAGGTTTAGTCCGAGGTTTATAGTGCGCAAGTCACAGTTGTGACAGAAGTTTAAGGTTGTAAATATAAGTTGTGGGATGATTATGATGACGTAATACCTGCTTAGTTATGACGAGTTATGAATAAAGAGTGTCTATGGAGATCAGTTGTTTCTGGTTATAAATACTAGATAGTTAAGTGTTTCCTGCCCCGTTTTAGCAGGACCTTCATATTTAATTAGTTTGAAAGTGGCATTAGTCTTCTTACTGCTAGGATGACATAGTCACAACACTATCATAATTTTATTAAAAAACGAGTCACTTATAAGTGAGATATAATACTTTTTGCCCCCTGGTGGTCAAGTGAAGAATCATATTGTACCAAAATTCAGTGTCGAAGGTCACCTGACCTGGGAGTACAAAGTTTCAAGTCCATAGCCCTAGCCATTAAGAAACGTGCACCACTCTTTTTGAAACAGGATACAGACAACTACATTATTCCCCTACCGTGAGCCAAAAACCTTACAGTACAGACAACCTTTATCCTTCATATACACATATGCAGGTAAATTATTCACCAAACTTTGATAGTTTCATACATAACATTTACATGTCAAAGTTCCATCTCAGAGTCTTCTCTCCAACTGGAACTTGCATGTACAGCCGATGAGTGATACAAAAAAGTTCCAGGTCAATGTACTCTACAATTAAAATATGATCCTTTCAAGATCCACAAGTCAGTCCCCACCAACAGAGCAACTCAAAATACATGCAAAACAATCAGGTCAGGACTGCATATCATATTCGGACTGCACTTCAGACACATTTCCGTGAAGATTATAAGATCCCTGGGAGGAGGCAGGGGCTAATAATTATGCCAGGCTGGTGAAGAAAGTGGTTGAGTTGTGTATGAAACGCACTACAGACAACTTTTTAGCACATAGCTCAGTGAGAATTTTGCGTGCAACAAAATTCAAGGTTATTTGTCCATGTGTCTTAGCCCAGTAGCTAATTCGGCACTTTGTTTACATTCAAGTTCTAACACAGCTATTTTAAATGGAATAACACCAAGTTCAGCCAACTTGGCATTGGTCTCCAACACTGATTGAGCAACCCCTCACCGAACGGCAGTGCACTGAAATTGACTGCATCACACTGCTTTTGACTGACACCCCCACTGCATATGACTTTTTAGGCATGCCATTTTTTCTTAATGTTAAAAAACCACTAATTTTGACTGAAAGATCACTGCAAAGCACTGCCACCTGCATATCATTATGAACGACATACAGTGGAACCTCCCTTAGCAGACACCTCTCTATTAAGGACAACCTCTCTATTTTAATAAAAGTGTCCTTAAAAGGACACTTTTTAAAAAAACTTAGAAAAGTGTCCTTAAAAAAACCTAGTGTCCTTAAAAGGACACTAGGTTTGGTCCCAAATTGGCTGTTTCCATTCCATTTGACCTCTCTAATCAGGACACCTCTCTATTAAGGACAGCACTTGTCAGTCCTGAGGGTGTCCTTAATAGAGAGGTTCAACTGTATTTCAAAAACACTGCCTATGACTGAAAGACCACTGATTTCCACTTCTCCAACTCTGATCGAAACCCGTGGCATTTTCAAAATGACTGAAAACCACTGCTTTATGACTGGTGAGATTAAGATTTGATGGCAGTGTAAAGCAGTGGTAATTGCAGTCAAAGTCAGGCTGTAGGTGCTGTAATGTATGCATGCACTGCAAGATATCTGCATGGGAGCTGCAGTCAACAGCTGATGTTCTGGGCATCAATATATACACATCAATCAGTCTGTTAGACCATTATTCTAGAGGCCGCGTGCAGTAACTTTATTTGGATGTCAATTTGATCTTCAATCCCTGACATCACTGACAGTAGCTAAGTGCCATGTGTGGTTTCAATTGTCTAGTAACCCCATCTGACCACTGTCATTATTGCTTCAGTGACAAAGTTTGCAATGACGTAGGTCAAGGACGTAAATTTGTCATTTAAAATGGTGTTTTTTTACTGTGACACATCATCATGCAATGGCGATGTCCTCTATTTGTGCACGACTTGTAGATGACGTCATCACTGCCATATTATTGGATGCAAACACATCAACTAAAATAGAACAGCAAAAGTAACAGTTGGCTAGAAATTTTTGCTTTTTCGCACAATTTCTTTGGTTGCTTGCCATCAACACAGGGTGGGGGGTCACGTCCCCCAAACCTCTCTCGGCATCCGTGCCTGCATGCCATTGAATAAATTATTCATATTAACAATGAAAATGACTGCTCCCTCCTGGAGGTTTTGGAAATGGCAGTCAAAATCAGTGGTGTTTCAGTGTGGATTCAGTGTGCTGCGAAATATTTAAATTAACACCGAACCCCACTGCCAGCCCTATGCATAATGCATAGTGGGGAGTCATTTTCAGTGTCAAAAACAGTGGAAATCAGTCAGCCGAAATATTTAAATGAGCACTGCTTTTGACTGCCTTACCACTGATTTTGACTGTCTTACCACTGCTTATGACTCCCTGACCTCTATTTTTGATTGCTGTATAACTGTATGCTTTGGTAACGCGTGACTGAAAAACACTCCCTGTGACTGCTTTCCACTGATTTCAACACTGCCATATAAATGTAAGGTAATTCTATGGTGGACTTTTCAGAAAAGCCCAATTCAATTTCCCTAAAGATGACTTCCTCTACCACACAACTTTTAGCCTATTCCAGGGCAGGTTTAGACACAAGTCTAATCCCAATCTCAATCATGAACACTTCTTTGTGTCATTGCTCTTGGGAAATCCACTGATATAGCAGTAAGACAATACCTACTTATTTGTGGACCATTAAGTCAGGTAAGGGCATGGTCAAAATTGTTCCAGGAAACAAAGTCTCACTCATTATCTTTTTGTTCTACAAATTTCATGTTCATGCAAAGCTATTTAGTTGGCTTTGCATATATATATTTCTTTCTATTGGTAGAGGCGTGTTATCATCTTAACTTTTGTCATAGCCAGAGCAGGCCTGGACCTACCGCTGGATTATTTGTATGTGTAGTATTTAGCTTACCTAAGTTAAGTTTGGGAAGCTAACATGATTGCCAAATTAGCTTGATTAATGTTATGCAATCAGTAATTAGTAGTTTTCATGTTAAATCAAATGCTGTATATCCGACATTCAGGACTGGCACTCCAACCGGGGAAGACCTATACCAGAATTGGATCCCAGTTTTGTGATTTGTGAATGTATTAACACCTGGACTTGAAAATATATCATTTAGAAGGGAGTTCCATCTTCAAGTCTTTACTGAACATTATTAAGCTAGTCCACCTTGAATTTCAAACATATTAGTAACACTGCAACCTGACAGAATCCTGACTGACATCACACTGCTTTTCGGTGAGGGACTGCACCTAGCCAGATAATATACCTCATCTATACCTCAAACAATTTGTTAAGAAGAATTTACAAAAGTGATTCTTCTGAAAATGGAATTGCTATGACACCAAGGTATTTTAAAACGCAAAATGCCTTCAAAACCTCAAATTATTGTACAATGTCCAGTGATAGACCATGTGTGAGCTAAGTATAGACTATTTGCCTATGAGAGCTACATATGGACTTGATTCGCAGCAGTTGATATAAATGATAGAAAACTATTAAAACATTTGACATTAACTAAATAGCTAGACTCTACATGTATTAGTGATAAACAGTGTACATGTACAGGACCAATAAACTTTGTTCCACTGCAGTGAGCACATAAAATGCTAAAAAAATTATGAAGAGAGTAGCCTAACATGACAATGAAGCGGCCAGGGCCGTTGTGCTCACCTGTAGACATCAGCCAACATACACTATTTTCTCACCTTGAAAAGTAGGCTTAGGTGGGTTAGGGCTAGATCAAATTGCTTTTGAGTTATAGCACTTGGATCCGTTTTGGGTGGCCATATCTGAAGCTGGAACAGGCTGAAATTGTGCCCCGGAGAAGGTCTTCCTGTCATACATGTTCCAGGTTTTGAAGTTGCTATGTAAAACAATAACAAAACGTGCCACATTTTTTGTTTTTTTCCAACTTTGACCTCGGTGACCTTGAAAAGTAGGTCAAATCAAAAACCTGTATTATATGTGATGCACCATCACCAGATGAACCCACGATAAAAGTTTCGTCATACTAGCTAGCAGTGTTCAGGAGTTATGGCCAAAAGGTTTTCACAAAGCGCCCCCTATATGCCAGAACAATAATCAAATCGCGCCCAATTTAGGTATACAAGTTACTGTTGCCCCAAGAGACCCCACACACTAAGTTTAAAGTTTCAAGGTCCAGTGGTTTAAGAAACGTGCCACCATTGTTTAACGGACGACGCGCTATCACTATAGCTCCCCTGTCCTTAAGACAGGTGAGCCAAAAACCAAATACTAGACTAAACTCAACAT
The DNA here is from genome assembly GCF_910592395.1 of Lineus longissimus. NCBI lineage: Eukaryota > Metazoa > Nemertea > Pilidiophora > Heteronemertea > Lineidae > Lineus > Lineus longissimus. The sequence goes on from NC_088321.1 coordinate 3,865,007, forward strand.
TCGCTACACGTACCCGTAATTAACAATGAAGAGAACCAATGGCAGATAAGATGTACAGGTAGGGATAAAAGTGAATTAACAAAATAGACATTTGCTATTATAAAGAAAATGGCTTCATTCAAGACTTTTGAGAAGTTATTGAGACAAAGAGAGCAAAATTATAGATATTAAGTATAAACAATAGCTATGCCTACATTGTACTTTAAAGTATAACAGGGTCATGAAAACACAATTTTTCTTCAAGACCTAAACCCGCATTCATCCCCAAGGCTACCACAATTACCTAAGAAAGAGCATCAAACTAACCGGATTCACATTAGCAAAAGATAATGATTAAGTGGACAATGCATATTGGTTAAGAAACGTGCTATATAGTAGCCAAATCAACATTTCATGCCATTTAAAGAGATCCAGTCGTGGCACAAGTCTTTATTTAGACTATAGCTGAATGTGGTAAAAATAACTAAATTGGTGATTGCTTCTCATGCAGCTTATTGGCTAAAAAATCACCTACCCATGGGGAACTCGAAACTGCTAACATTTATCAATGGAAGCATATTCTCGCCTTAAGTTTCAACCGGGCCGTTGAAAACCCCTGTTTTTTATAAGAGTTTTGCTGTAGGTTACCTTTAACCTCTGTGACCTTGAAAAGTAGGTCAAATAAAAAACCCATGTGACACATACCTTATGGAGGTTAGATGTACCCATGGTATCGAATTGGTGGCAGGTAATCACATTTCTACATTTTTTCTGAATTTAGCCACCTGTTGGCAAATTGATGAATGAAATGGAACCAAACTCTCGGCTGTAGGATGACCTGACAATGTACTCATAGGGTGTGTACGAAATGTGGGATCAATGGTCACTGCAGTTAAGAAATGTGACATAATTAAAGCCCAATTACCAATTTACACCATTTGACCTCTGTGACCTTGAAAAGTAGGTCAAATGAAAACCTTGTATAGCATGCGATGTATCCTTGCTATCTATTATTGAAAAACGGGGAGATAATGATGGTCTGTATCAAAGATTTCATTTCTTATACAGAGTCAAACCTTTCCGAGTCAGATCGCATGATGTAAAGATTCAGATTTCTCTGTAGTTGTTCAAAACTCAGGTAGTACCTACTAAGATGTAAAATACAGCCACATGTGTGCGTAATGGATAGAAGTTCGAACCAATTAAGAGAGTTGAAAGCAATCTTCAACTCCTCTATAAGGCAATCAGAAGAGGTTCAAAATACTAACAACCGGACAAGTTCCTTTGCATTCAATTCAGCAACATATTGCTCAAAATAACCATAAACACGTAATTCCATTTCAAGGAATACTTTCAAAGTTTCATCATCATCATCATGAGGAATAGGATCATTAGGTCCTCGCATCTTCGAATACTCTATTATAACTTTGGCAGCAATATTGTCTGCCATTGGCTTCAAAAAACTTAGCCAAATCTCTGTGGTGATCCCATCCCATAGGTATACTTCATACCCAACCTCAACTGGTAAGCGTCCACATCTTTGAATAGAAAAGTTACACTCTGGCAACACTGACAATCAAGTCTGTCAAGTTGGCAGGAGTTGGTCTAACCCTACAGTTGACTTGTATGGTGTCAAAATTGTAATGCACCTGGAAACATGCTTCATTTCCTTCAACAATTCTGGTTCTTCCAGAATATTTCTGAGAAAACTCTCGTCATTCTCAGGTACATACCTTAAAAAAACTCGATGTACATGGTGTCAGGCACCTGCAGTTGAAATAACGCGGCAAGAGAGTCTTTACAAATAGAAGGGGAAAAGTATCCCATCAAGACTACAGCATGAGAAATATTTCTGCCTAAAAGAAACATTTTATCTCTCCCACACCATTCATTCATGGTTCATAATGGGAACCTTTTCATTTCTCCTTAAAAAAAACTCCGAAAAAACTTTCCGAAAAAAAATTGTAAACATCTCTCTGGTGACACCATCTAGATCTTCAGCTACCTCCTCTCCCACTATCACCACTACAATACGATGAATTGGACAAAGATCCTTCTCTCTTGTCCAGCTCCCATGAAAATCTTGAGCTCCATTGATCATTTTCGAAGATCAGCAAAATCTGAAAGAGTGAAAAAACAGATCTTGAATCACACGAGATAAAACATTGGGTGGGATGAATAAGCCAGTAAATGCTTTTACTCCAAAAGTGCAAAATGGCTTAGCAAAAATATCAAAAAGTTGATCTGCCTATTCCAGGAAAGTAATCCAGACATGGGGATCACAAATTGGGAAATCCAGAATATCGAATGTTTGCACGTTTAAAGAGGGGAATTCATGACACTGCGCCAGGCTAAATTAGTTGTGTCGTCACATTAATCCCTTTGTTTCGCAATAGCAACATCAGTCACGTCACTTCAAGACCCCAAAGCGATGCGGACATAACAATGTGAATGGACTATAATTAGTCTCCGGCTTTGAGCTGGAGACTTCTATATTAGTAGGGATTCTTCTCCCCAGAAAATTATTCCGGCACACTCTCGTCACAGGTGGACGTGGTGTATGCACGTACATGATGGAATGCACTGCAAATGGTAGCTAGATTCAACCTTGTCAGCGAACTGAACATACAGTCTGGGTTCCAGGGTCATGTCCCATATGAAAATACACAGAGGTATGCATGTGAAACCGCATAGAACAAACCTCACGGAACTCGCCGCTTACAGCAATACCAATAAAGGAAATTATTCTGAAAGTGTTCTTCCCCTTGCTTCCGATTGTCGCGTATTGTAATATTTCTGCGCCTAGGATTGAAATTCGATCAGCTCATATTTTGATACCGCTATTTGATCAGTTGTTTCGCCACAAATCAAAGCTGAAAATCATAGCCTAATACCTGCTGGCCACCGTCAGATGGCAGGGTGTTGATACCCCGGGAATTCCTTGATTAACATCGTCCCCGGTGGAAGATGCGTATGGAAATACACTGAGCAATATATGTAAAGAATTGAACGGCACGAGGATTCCGCGTGTGTTTCATACACGGCATTCACGTCGTTCATGTCATTCTTCTTCGCTATCTTCCAAGTTTCATGCAAATTTCTCACGTTCCTAATAATGGCACCCCCCCCCCATCAAAGCCGGGGCTAATGGTACTTTGCGGAACGGAACGGAACGGAACAGACCTCGCCCCTAGGTCGTTTCCTAGAAGCCCTGAAAATTACCCAAAATATCAAAATCGGACCTTGTCTGAGATGCTATCATACCTTAGTACAGTTAGCTTTCCATATTAAAGCTTTTAGGTGGATTTCGTGCGATAATCTATACATGTTCCGTTCCGTTCCGCAAAGTACCAATATCCTGCGGAACGGAACGGAACACGATTATTACTCCTCAGAAGCGCACCTCTTCTCGTTTAAATGTGTTATGTTTCTAAACTGCTGAAGTCCGCTCTGAAGCTGCCTGGCAGGTCAAGTAACTTACACATTATCCTCACAGGTGGCAGCACGTGCCGATAATAAAGTTGGCCCATTCATAGGTTTGGTTTGGTTTCGAGATATAGCGGATCGTCTTCGGGACATCCAATACCCATGAATAACCCTCAACATGGCCAATTCCTTCAGTGGTTTCAGAGGAGATAGACCAAAATACTCTCCATACGTCACCAGTAATACAGATGTTCCGTTCCGTTCCGCAAAGAACCAATATCCAGCAGGATAGTGGTACTTTGCGGAACAGAACGGAACATACATTATGGACGATCTGGTCCTACTATGGCAGCACAATAGGCTGAGGATGGAGTGACGGAGAATGAAAGGTAGTCGAACGCATTTTCACAGTGTTGTGTCATCACTTAAACGAGAAGAGGTGCGCTTCTGAGGAGTAATAATCGTGTTCCGTTCCGTTCCGCAAAGTACCAATATCCAGCAGGATAATGGTACTTTGCGGAACGGTACTTTGCGGAACGGTACTTTGCGGAACGGAACGGAACATGTATAGATTATCGCTCGAAATCCACCAAAAAGCTTTAATATGGAAAGCTAACTGTACTAAGGTATGATAGCATCTCAGACAAGGTCCGATTTTGATATTTTGGGTAAGTTTCAGGGCTTCTAGGAAACGACCTAGGGGCGAGGTCTGTTCCGTTCCGTTCCGTTCCGCAAAGTACCATTAGCCCAAAGCCGGAGACTCCAGAGTCTAGCAAGACTCAACTGACAATTCTAGTTATTGTTGTTTTGTAGATGATAAACACAAAACCAACCCGTGTGTTTTAAGATTAATCAGATCACATGCTCCTGATGGTTTTTGGCCTAGAAAACCACTCAACTTGCGATGTGAATGGATCCCAAAAACAAGAAGGACCAGAGAACATACCAGTCATTGCCACACCTGGCATGTTTCTCATTCTCGGTTGGTTCATGTACACTATCAGCTACCACCTCTTCTTCATCTGAGCTGTCATCTTCTTCCACATCCTAAAAAGACGCATGTTTTTGAAGTTATATGATTACAATACACACTGAATGTGATCCGAAATAGAAATCAAAATCCCCAAATTCACCCTAAGGTAAGTAATCTACATCGATATGTATCTCGCTGTAACTGTGTTGCTTCATACTCATATACCAGGGGTCTCAAAGACCATCCACGCTCCAACACTCTTTTTTTGGTTAACTCACATGAATTCCATGATCTCAATTCTGACTAACACCAACTAGATCCCCATAAATCAATCAAAATGTTGCTTGAATCAGATTCTATTTCTATATCATGGTGACCTGCTGCATACAACATGTGCATGTATATATGAATTACAACTACAAAACAGATGGAACTGGATCTCCTCATGTTAATCATCAAACACTCTGAACGAAATGAATGGTTAGCCATTTAATCTCTAGCTATTCACCAGGACGTTTGCACTCATATATTAGTTATGCATGTCCATTTATACACATAAAAAATTTATGTTTAAACAGCTGTTAGTTTGAAATCTAAACTATTGTTAGGTTGAAATTTAAAAAGATGTTTTTTCACAGTACATTTGTCAAGGTTGGGTATATGCTAGATGTACATTCAGAAATAGCACTATGGACTGGAGTTCAGATATTTCTTACTCTCAACTTACCACATCATCGACTGCAACATCCTTCACCATCAATGACGTATTAGAGGAAATACCGACATCAGTGAGGCTATCTTCGAAACTTGAAAGTTCTTTCCCAGCAAGAAATAACTTCACAGCTGGTGATGAGCTGGATCCTTCAACACAATAAACAGGAGCTGAAAACAAGATTGAAAGTAAATTCAGTTGATAACTGCATGAACATGTCTGGCATTCATTGTTGTCATTGAAAAGATGAAAAGAATAATACTTTTTGAGGTATCACTTTGAACTTCTTCAGCCAGCCAGTTTCCGAAAAAATGCAATACCTTGCAATGTGACCCAAGTATTAGCAGGGTGAATGATACAGGTAGTGATAGACATTTTTACTTACCAATACATCATTAGTGACGGAACCGTCGTCTCAATGGGCGATTACTACGAAATGAAGTCAATATCCCTTCTCCAGGTTCATCACCAACGTCCTTGAGCTTTCGTAACTGAACCTATAGGAGAAAGCTGGGACTAAGTAAGCAAGCAAAATGATTTATCAACACAATCCCACTTTTGCAAATCTAACGATATCATTTTCTCTGTTGAAAAAGACAACCATAAATATTTGTCTGTCTTTCATTACTGACTACTGGAAGTGTAATGGCACAAAGTTTGACCTCTGAAGCCTCTAAATACTTCTGATAATAAGGCTGAACACAATTTGTTAGGCGAAAACTGGTGTCAAGTAGATATCTCATCAGTTGGCAAACAATGGATACATTGCTTTGCTTTCCAAAAGAATGAAAATCGTGTACCTCTTTCCTCTCGTCTTGAGCAGCTGCTCTCCTCCTCCTTTGTGTTCGAGCCATCCTCAAATTCAACTGTGCTTGTCTTCTATCTGATTCCTAAAATATATTATAAATTGTTCTGTAACGTAAGCAATTAAATGTCGAGTAGTATAGTCCCGAATATGTACACGGTGGATCAATAATGAAAATGAAACGGCCAGGGGCCATTGTGCGCACCATATAGATATTCGGTGGTTTGGAATTCATCCTGGTTAAGAAATATTCTACATGTATAGTATATAGGTCAAACCAAAGTTGGTATGACATGTGATGTATCGTTGCTTGGAGTACCTACCATAAAATTATCATTGAAAACAAGTCACTGATAAGCGAGATATTGCACTTTTTATCTTTTTTAGTTTGGCCTCCTGGTGGCCAAGTCGAGAATTAGATCAGATAGAAATTCAGTGTCTGTGGTTATATGACAAAGGGAGTCATGTGCACCAAATTTCAAGTTCATAGCTTTAGCGGTTAAGAAACATGCCATAGTGACACTCAAATGACCAATTTAAGCCATTTGACCTCTGTGACCTTGAAAAGTAGGTCAAATCAAAAACCTGTATGTTATGTGATGTATCCGTGCTAGGAGAACCTACCAAGCAAAATTTTATCGAAAACGAGTCACTCATAAGAGAGAAATCCACTTTTTAGGTTTCCACTTCTGGCCCCTGGTGGCCAAGTCAAGAATCAGATCAGACCGAAATTCATTGTCAGAGGTTACATGATGTAGGGAGTCATGTGTACCAAATTTCAAGTTCATAGCTTTATCGGTTAAGAAACGTGCCATAGTTACACTTAAACGGACAATTTACGCCATTTGACCTCTGCGACCTTAAAAACTAAGTCAAATCAAAAACCAGGATGATATGTGATGAACCCTTACTAGGGGAACCTACCATAATAATTTTATCAAATATGAGTCACTAAGAGAGATATCACACTTTTTAGGTTTCCACTTCTGGCCCCCTGGTGACCAAGTCAAGAATCTGATCCGACCGAAATTCATTGTCAGAGGTCACCTAACCTGGGGGTCCTGTGTACAAAGTTTCAAGTTCATTGCTCTAGTGGTTAAGAAACGTGCCACTGTTTTTAAAACAGGATACAGACGACGACGACGGACACTGCGGTTTTGTTTAGACTCCCCTACAGTGAGCCAAAAAGGTAATCTTAAAATAAACAGCTTTTATATGATAAGTAAATGCCATTGATATTTCATTACATGTATTATAAAGGAGGAGCAAGGCCCTTTCCATTGATGTCTTCCATGGATGACTGCACATCATTGTCTTGAAAATGACATGCAGAAATCTTATTTTTCGAAATTGCCTAGGTTTAAGCAGGTTTGAGTCATGAACTTCCAAACAAATGACACCTCTCAATGCTTGATTGAGCAGCCACAATGATTGTGGGCCCTCAGTCATATGGTTCTGTCATCATGTGTTTAATCTCCTTGGTTGCTGTGGTGATCATTGCCTAGGGACATTCCGAAAAACAGAAAGTAAAAGATGGTTCAGTTGACAATCGAGCAGCACTTATTCATGGTGTAAACGTTCTTTCAAACATGAAGTTTGGAGGCACAAGAGCTGCCTTCGGAGAAAACTTTCCGGATAAGGACAAACCTGCCAAAAAAAGCCTATCTGGGCCAACGACAAAAAAAGATTGTGAACACGGTATGAGCAGAAACCGTAGCAAGGGTAATTCAGAAAGACCATGGATACGCTGGCATAACACAACATGAAAAGAATGGAACTGCAGTAATCCGTGGGTGCATGGGTGATATGAATATGAAGACATCAATGGAAAGGGCCTGGCTCCTTCTTTATCTTACTTGTAAGATTCATGGCATTAATAATTATCACATAAAAGCCATTTGTTTCAGGATTACCTTTTTATTGATCCACCCTGTAGTGCGAGAAGGGCTAGGCACATCGTTTCCATGGAGATTTTAAGCTGCTTTTCTTGCCAAGGCATGGGCAGCTTCCATCAACACTCTTATTGGCGAGATGATATCTGAATTTTAGAGCATTTCAGGGTTCTTGTGGGTGCCAATGGTGCATTTTAGTAAAGGTTGTTGCAACAGAAGATGGCTTTTTAAAGCAATTCCATGGGCTTTTGCTGGGCAAGCTACTGAAAATGAGGGCTTTCGACTACAAAATCGTAGACCTGCCACGCAGACAGTAATTTGCATCCTTGGCTTGCCAAAACCAGGATAGGCATGTACAGCCTGAGATTGGTTGTGTGGCAACCCCGGGAGTGCATGCTTACCCTTCTTTGATCCGTTACAGCCAGATCCCGTTAGCGAAGGTCAAAAAGCGAACCTCAGGTTGCAAAGGCAAATGCATTGATGCCTTGAGGGTCACTTTTCTCCTTGAGTTGCCCGATGATGCGAGGCTCTGCAAAAACTCAAAATCTTGAACTGCAAGCAGATTCCTCAAATTACTGTCGGACAGCAGCTGAAATGAAATGTGTTAATCAAGAAGTTAGTAATGCTATATAGGGTACATCTACATTCAACTATCTCAACAAGTGTACCACAGAGTGACAGCGTACTAGGAAACAATCTATGAGCAAGGCAAATTGACTGGTAATTTAAAGTTTCTTGGTCGAGTTGCAGAGGCGATGTACGTTATTCATTTCTTTCACTTGTGACTGTGCTTTCACTGTGATCATTAAACTGATGCAGTGATATGACTTGGTGCTTTATTTCTATAGCGGAAGACCACCAAAATGGCTTTTCAGATCGGAGATAAAAATCAAAGGGCACCTACCACTCCCACCACTCCTACAGAAAATTTTCTTGCGAACAATATGTACAAGGGGATATGTCCGACATGCACCAAAAGGCCTACCTCATTATTCACGATAACAGCATCCTTGTGATCATCTTCATTCTCATCAAATATAGACATTGGCTCCTAAAGCAAAGACGGATGAAATTAAAAGATAGCTTATGACAGCCTCATGTGATAGCCTGGTGGTCAACACTGCTGGTTATCCCGCAATAGGGCCCAGGTTTGATTCTGGGGAGAACTCAGGATTGATCCTTCAAAAAGACTTAAAACAAAGGTTCCTTGTATCTGGTGTATATACCTGAAAGACCCCACCAAGTAACAAATATGAGCAGCCTGCGTGGACTCTACCTCTGGGCTCTAGCCAAAGTCCGAGTCACGCCACCGCACATTCTGCCTTGAAGGGGGATTACTCCCTGGAGAAAATCCCCTCCAAGTGCTCAATGCCAAATCAATGTTAAAGGGTAACTCGTGTCAAATTTCACCATTATGATGTTTTAGCTGTTGTTAACAAATGACCGTGTCACTTTCTCATGAATCGGTAAGGTTTTCAAATCGAAATGCACATTTTCTAGAAATTGATGGCTTTAATCCCGCCCGGACAGCTCGCTTCGATGCCGTTGAAATCGCGCTACGCCGACAACGTTTTAGTTGATGACGTCACAACATGAACATTTTCGCGGTCGCGGTGGTTTACATTCCCGCGAAAAAAAATCATCTCATTCGTTTATTTACAACTGCCATTGACCATTGACATTCCATCCTGTCCTTACACAATATACACATGCTAAGAACTGAAGATTATGGAGAAGAAGAAGAAATGGGTTGTCTGGTGGCGTTGTGCTGCGATGTTTTGCGGCAACACCAGCAAAACTGAAGGTGTTGGGGTTTTCCACTGGCCTGACCCTATCAAAGAACTGGGCCGTCACCATGAAGTTCGAGTCAAGAGGTCACCAGCCGGTGGTTCATCTTCTCCTCCTGATGCTCCGCCGGAACACAACTTCGAGAACCAACTCCAAATTCGTCTGCCGTTGGGGGTCTTCCAGCACATTTGAAAAAAATCTCGAAGTAACGAAGTAAGGGAAGGGACGGCCCCTCCCCCCTAAGTCCACAGTCCTAGTCATTTCATCATAAATTTCCTAAGTCCAAACAGGAAATTCCATCGCTGACATCATAATAATGGTATTCCTAAAACTATTTTTAGACCTCATTTAATATTCATTAGATTTTCCTGAGCGTACGCGAACTACTGCGGATATAGCTTCTTCCTAGAGTGAATAGGAAAATATTCGACGTCTGACTTGTTTATGTTGTGACGTCATGAGGTCACGTGACTTAGTGCGGGTTTTTCAAAACGTCTTCGGCAGTTGGCCAGTCTGATGCAATTAAAACAGCGATTTTATAATAAATCTAATCAAAAATGGAAAATTTGAGCTTTACATTTGTGATCAACAATTAAAAACGGACGTATTTCCGCAAAGTTGTAAATCACATCATAGTATCACTTCAAATGCCATTCGTCTTGAAGAATGATCAACCTCTGGATGAAAGCACTGTTAATTTAATTTGAACTGCCTTTTAAAAAGGCCTCAAGCAGAATGAAGCTAACCAGGTTGAAGTGGGCAATAGGTCCTGCACTGAACTCGAATTATAACTACATATGAATAATGTTGAAGGTTTGTAAAGTGTCAAAAGTCATATTCTCTCATCATGAACAATGATGAAGACTTGCTTGTTTCAGAATGAATACCTTTGTTGTCTTTAAAAACTTAGAGCACAGAAGTCATCAACTGTGACAAACGTCGAGCATGACTAATAATACCAATCCAGAAAAAAACAGGGTCGCATACTTACACTCACACTCACACTCACAGTGGATGCATTCGATGGATGCAGCACTTCAGTAGCAGTGGCGGTTGGCGAACTCGGCTGCAGTCCAGGGATATTTTGAGTGGTAGGCTGGAAACATGTAGAAGTTTAGTCAGTCCCAAGGGTGTGATTATAATTTTGATATAATTGAGGTTCTACTGTACTTGCAATGAGCCTGTTTAATGTTCTTGTCCCTATGAAAACTACTCACTAACATCAAACTAAAACACACAACTGCTTTACTATAAAACAAAGTGAAGTGCAACATCGAAGTCCATCATTGTAGATGGTCGATGAGTACATGGCAACGTGGATCCTACAGGAGAAGCTCAGCCGCATGTTTGTTGCTTCTGCCTAACAAGCGGACAGAAGGTTATAGAAATACTAGTATTCACTTACAAGTCGACTGCGAGAGACTGCTGGTGTTGATGATCAAAGTTGACTACCAGAGGCTGCTGGTGTTGATAACCCAAGGCCAAGTTGACTGCCAGAGGCTGCTGGTGTTGATGACCCATGTTGACTGCCAGAGGCTGCTGGTGTTGATGACCCATGTTGACTACCAGCGGCTGCTGGTGTTGATAACCCAAGGCCAAGTTGACTGCCAGAGGCTGCTGGTGTTGATGACCCATGTTGACTACCAGAGGCTGCTGGTGCGATGACCCAAGTCGACTACCAGAGGCTGCTGTCGTTGATGACCTATGATGACTACCAGAGGCTGCTGGTGTTGATAACCCAAGGCCAAGTTGACTGCCAGAGGCTGCTGGTGCGATGACCCAAGTCGACTACCAGAGGCTGCTGGTATTGATGACCGAGGTCGAAATAACTGAAAAAAACAATGAAATACAATTAATGCCAAGATTAATCCCACAAGCAGTTTAAAAAAAGTGGCCATGAAAGTAAAGATAATGGTAATTGTACATGGAGAACTTTTGGTTAAGTCAAGTGCATGGCAATGTGGATTTCAACTCGGGTCAAGTGCCATAATATAAGCTGAAGTTGATTGTTGCCTCTGTCTGACAAGTTGACCGACAGTTCCAGGTTTGATGAGAACAAATACTTACTTACAGACCACTACCAGATGCGCTGCTGGTGTTCAGGACCTAGACTGTTAGTGTGATGACTGAAATCAGAAAATTTAGCGAAAAATTAACCACAATTATTAGAAGTCTAGAGCCAGGTCATCAGCCCTGAAAGTTTTGGCATCAAAGTATGGCCTACATCCCTTTTCCCACAGATCACAAATCAGGGGAATATTGCTTAAGTTTCCAGCCAGCCAGCCTGTTAAGATTTTAGCATAGTTTCTGCATTCAGAGACAAGACCACTAATGAATATTCATAGCCGGTTGGAGGGTCGAGGCCTATCAATTAGACGAGTGCATGTTTTTAACTCTCAAGTACATATTTGGAGAGGTATTGAAAAAATATTTGCCGTGGCAAGTCTACAGATATAAAGAAATTATTTGATGAAAAAATTAATTTCGAATTTTGCTAATTGGCGTGTTTTGAGTTTTTTCTGCCAGTTGGCTGAAAAGAGTGGAAATATCAAAGTCTGTCTAATTTGTTGATTATCAAAAAATTTCCGTTGTCAACTACCAGTTTATTTTTCACCATTTACTTGCCTGACTGTCCAGAATAACATAATCTAAATTTCAGATTCACAACCCCACGCAGTATTTGATGCGTCGCGGTCAAACATTGACAATTTTACTGCTAAAAGGCTTAAAAATCAATTGTGGTCTTGTCTCTTCATCAGATGTTGACAAAATGTCTGCAAAGATGGCCGCATTTTAAGGAGCTTAGAAAGAAGTAAATCAAATTGCAATGATTTTTGCTGTGACAAGTCATGTTGTCATGGCATCAAAGAACACACGTTTCGTCTTTCAAGCTAAATGAATTGAACAGTACACCCCCACAAACAGGAGGGAACAATTACCTCATTATTTCAATGTGGCATTCTCAGTCATGGTCTGGCTATTGGCCTCGGTCTGGCTACTTGTACATGTACCTGCTGGGATGGAACCTAAAATTACAAAACAATTGTTAATACATGCAGCGACCCTTATCATAAATAGCAATTATTTTTCTACATTTCTACATTTTAACTTTAATTGATAACTTTTACGAACAATGGTGTACTAATTAGTGCTGGCATGCAAGATAAACATAAAACTAAATGCAGCTGAGAAGACATAAGCTGGCTTTAAAAGATGGAACAACTGGTCCAGGTAGAAGAAAATATGGGGCAATGGATGCAGATGTTCTTGGTGGCCCTCTTCTTGCAGGATTCCTCTTTGGCTTCTTTTTTGGGGGTTGTAGGTGTGGCAAATAACAGTCACTCACACTCGCAATAGCCTTTTTCAGGTTACTCCCAAAATCACCTAGGTCAGAACTATCGGACACTGCAAAAAAGATCAGAAAATATTAAAGAGTTTTTTAACACAAAACCATTTGTGACCCACTAACAGCAAAACGAGTCGCACTTCACTTCGAGCTTGACAAGTTGAGAAAGACTGGTTGTTCATTTCACTATAGTCTGCCTTTTGTGAAATCTGAGTGTATCAATTTCTTGTATTAATAATATGTCCTGGTGTCATTTTAGGCTCATCTTCTGTGCGACATGCGACCCATTTTGCAGTGATGGGTCAGGTATTGAGAATGACAAGTCTCTTGAGCCATTGTTTGCATCAATGGCAGTGACATCATTCATTCATTGCTGTGATTGTGAAAACATTATTTGAGCAATGGTTCCTAACCCTCTGTGGTACATGCCATGCATCTGGAATCCCACACATGTCATCTCATATGACATAGGCCTACTCTCTGTGACAACTGACATGCACTAAGGCATATCATGTCTATTGTCAGTAATGATGTTCTGTTGCGACTGCTGGTGCATGGGCCTACATAATAATCATGAATGCATTATTACACTTTCAACTGGACACTTACGAGTATGACCATCAATCATAAATCATGAAGATATGGAAGGAAAGCTTGCATAAACTCAACACGCTGTCAGCGTCACTTTGTCCATCCAATAATTCAATCATGTTTCACCCAAAGGAGAAATGTCACCGTTACACACTGTATAGGCCTAAAATATACTGCAGTGCATCACGCATGTATCCTGCTATCCATCTTCGATGCTTGTACATACACGCAGCTTGCATTGCTTACAGTAGAAATGCAGTGATCTTTTCTTGATTCGGAGCAGTTGCGTGTTTCCATGCATATTATGTGTAAACACTAGCAAATCACGTTCAAATCACGCAGCAAACATGAAAACTAAAACTTACTTTCGTTTTGTAGCGCTAAACTGACTGACATCCGATCTGCACAGCTGACAGCATGCACGGGATGAACTGCGCGCGCTTAAACAAAACCGACGGGTTCACTGCGCATGTGGAGTAATGAAAGCTCCTCATCTCCCACTCAACCTCTCCCCCAGAGGAATCATGCGTGTTCCGCTGTGGAGACGAGGTAAAAAGACGATGCGTTGCAAGGAACGTAATCAGCGCCTCTAGTGTTAAGATTTGGTTTCTAGCACATGGATTGGAAACTAGATTTTATAAGAAATAACCTGGTCTTTTTCAATAAACACTAGGTTTTGATGAAGACATAACATGGTTTTATTCCACAAAACCAATTTTCCTTCTACGTATTGAAGAAGCATAGGTATAATTATTTTTAAACATAGTTCTCTTGTAAAAAAACAATTGGGTTTTGATCAAGAAAACATGGTTTTTATTATAAACCTATGCTTTTTCCATACAAACCTAGTTTCACTGAATAAATTGTGGTTTTCTTCCATAAAAGTAGGTTTTCTTCCATAAACCGCGTTTTTAAAAATTATTAGACATACGGCTTGCCATATACGCTGTAACTATACCACCTCGATGTGTAATATCGTGACTGCGAGGCGATGTTCCATGCTTGGCATTGGAGAAGAAAATAGCATCTCCTTTGAAATTGAAGGCCATTTGTTGGTAGGCTGCATGGTTTGCCGGTTATTTTGGCTGTTTTTTAAATTTAGAGTGTGATTGGCCTTTGTACCAGTGTAGAAGTTTAAAATGTCCTAGGATAAAATGTCCGGGAACAAAGGATTCTATTATGCGCTGAGCTAGTGACGGTCATTGCCTCTATAGAACCATATGCCATAATCTGTCAGAATACAATAGGCCCGGACACTTTTTCTAGGGGGGGACACTTTTTACTTTTACACCTTAAAATGTCCTAGGATAAAATGTCCGGGAACAAAGTATTCTATTATGCGCTGAGCTAGTGACGGTCATTGCCTCTATAGAACCATATGCCATAATCTGTCAGAATACAATAGGCCCGGACACTTTTTCTAGGGGGGGGGGACACTATTACTTTTACACCGGGAGTGCCTGTTGATGACAGAACGTCATATTAAAGTGAAGTTGGAAAAAGTGTTGCATTAAAAAAAATTTTCATTCTAGTGTTCTTTTGTGAGAAGCCGGCATATTCATAAATGTTTTGGCGACATCATACCAATTGAACGGTTGCTTTCAATTTTGCTAGTTTAGGCTGTGTATGGTAAAGTGTTAGTTGAGAGATTGGGAGAGTTGTCACAGCCTTTCTTAATGCTTACTTGCATAACGCACCAAACCTGCTCTCGCTGGGTCTGATGTTTCGGACAAATATCACAGGATCGGCGACATCATCGGGTTTTGACGTCATAATAAGTCGGTCGGCTCTCTGACAAGAAGTGCAGATACGAAATATTCATGATTCGCCCAGAGGGGATAGAACGTGAACGTGCTTTCACGTTTTTACAAGCGCGTCCCAAACCTTGTAGCAGAAAAATCTCAGCTTGCAGCTGATCATGAACGCTGCTGCTGCTGAGGGAAGACCCCGCGATTCTGAAAGTTAAATTTTGCGAACTTTGCAACCCTAGAACAATATTGGAAAGGCATAAATCCAACTTGAAAACTCAACAGCCTGATGGGGAACCATTCCAGGCATTTCTATCTGATTTGCGCAACAAAGCAAATGCATGCGATTATGTTGAACTAAAGGACCAGTTACTGCGTAACCGATGGGAAACGGGAACCACTAAAGGACAACGTCCGCAAGATTCCTTTGAGGAACGCGAATTAGCTCTCAATGAAAAGAAACAGATTCACGAGATTTCTTAGCAGGGTGCCACATAGGACATCCAAGGAAATCATGCCACAGCAAAAAGGAGGAACAGAATGATACACTTTGTGAAAAAAGGGAAACTTACATTATTTTTTTTTTTTTTATTGAAATTTTACTGTACATGTACATCCACGTATACAATAATAGTGACGACAGAAACATGTACAGAGTGGTGTTGGCACAGGAAATGTCCTATGTGAGCCAGCACCACAAAGTATAAATAAACTACAAATAAACATTTAAAAAAAATAAACAACTTCATTTTAAGCCACCAAATAGCGGTTTCTAAAATGAATTGAAGCAGAGCAATCTGATTGCAAGAAAAGGAAATCGCACCCACCAGGTCAGGATTCCTAATGTAGCAATTGTGGTTAAACCCATACGGGGAAAGATAAATCATCCAAAAATGTGCAGTCCTACCAGAAAGTAAATGTCCTCAGGTTTTTAAAATATAACAGAGACAGAATAAGATAATTGAATGCGGTTTTCCACAGGCATTAGTATATTATAAGCTGCTCATGTATTCGTTGTATTTTAACCCAGCTAATCCTGTATCTTCATTATGGAGCAGGCAATTTAAAAAAAATCCAAAGACTTTTTTATCTATCTATCTGGTTTATTCCTGTTTCGCCTATTCCTGTTTCGCCTATTCCTGTTTCGCCTACAAAATTCCTGTTTCGCCTATTCCTGATTCGCCTATTCCTGTTCCGCCTATTCCTGTTCCGCCTATTCCTTTTTCGCCTATTTCCTGTTTGGCCTATTTCCTGTTTGGCCTATTTCCTGTTTCGCCTATTCCTGTTTCGCCTACTTTCCAGTACCCCTACAATAAATCGACTCTCCCACGGGGAACCTTAGGGATGCATGTCCATTTTATGGGGAAAATGTGAGGGGACAATTGGATGATGTTAACGATGTGATGACAATTTGACTAATCAAATGCCATCAACTTTGTTAACAAACCATGCCATGACCGTTTTGAAAGAGTCACCTTGAAAGCGGGGACAGTCCGGGACTTATTTGACCATAGGACCATAGGACCATACTGACACACAGTAAAAACTAATAGATTAAGTAGAGTAAAGCAGTCTTTTATTTTGTTTATTTGTTTATGAAAACTGAATTCATGAGTTTTTGATAAAAATACATAATATTGTACATTCTCATAATTATCAAATTATCAAAATCAGCTGTAAAACCCATGTCATAACATACATGTAGGTACAGCACATATAAAGTCAAACAAGGTGGAAAATACATAGGAATAGGCGAAACAGGAATACACCATCTATCTTCGTTTATTTTCGTTCTTTTTCACAATGTATCGGTGAACTATGATGCAACTAAGCTTTTTCGCTTTCATTTGAAAATTCCTGCTAAATTATTCATTTTGAAGATTAATTTTAGCTCGCTGCAGGTAATTGTTTATGTCAGCTAGCTTGATGGTGACCTTTGAGAACTCCCCTTATGGTCTCAGTCAGGGTATTTATGAATTCAACACAATTGATTGATGGTTCTGTTACAATGACTAGCATAATACCCGTGGCACGGGTTGTTTTAGGGTGTTGGCTAACTGTGGGGTTGGGGCAATTTGGGTGAAATGAAATGATATGTCTGTGATGTTGTCTTGATTTTGATGATTGGGACAATCTGGGTGATATGGGTTGATTGGTCTGAGCGGTTGTGACCGGAAAATCCACTCCATTTTTACGAACTATTTCGCGAATGGAGAAGAGGCAATGACTGAAGTTACGAACTTAGTAAAACAAATGCCGCGAGCCTAGCGGGTGGCAGCACCACACGGAGGAAGTAGTTCGCCTAAGGTTTTTTCGAAACCCTCCGCACGGACTCCACTCGTTCCGGAACACTCACTTACTTGTTAATCTGCAGTGGATAGCCTGTTTTTATTGCAGTAAAGAAATGTTAATCGGGATTTTATATCATATTTTATTTTTGCCCCGGGTATTCATAAAGGGAGCTGCGCGCTACATTGCGCCCAGTGCTTGGGTCGGGTGAGGCGGTGTTGTTATTATGTGACGTGTATCACGTGATGAATTCCCATACGGTACTTCGAAAAATTAAGAGCGATTAACAACGTAAGGTGAAAGAGCACGACCAAAATATGACATCTGATATTGATTAATTTCACTGTATAATTGCACGACCCTTGGTCAACACGAGCTCGTTCATGAAGGATTGGGGGTCTTTATCAAAGATATTGAAAGATATTATAATTAAATTGAGATTAAGTACAACATATATATATATGACCAACTAAATATACCATACTCCCACAGGGCTGAAAACCGCATTCAAATATCTTATCTTATCTCTGTGATATTTTTTAAAAAGGTGGACATTTTCTATCTGGTAGGACTGTACATAATGGAATCAATTTATATCAGTTTGCAGGCAATTCATGCGCTATAAATGCAAACAATCTCATCCTATCTTTGTGAGGAGGACCTCACTCGCTTTTCTGATGAACTGTTCTACACCTACAGATGGCTGAAGAAAGAGGGGCAGCTTAAACATACACATACAGTCGACAGGACAATCCTAATAGAAAAGTGCGACGGTACCAAGCACCGGACAAACGACGGATAGACCTCGATGCCATAATCCCTGTGCCGGCATACACAGATTCTGATTCCCCAATTACTCCCCGTCCTTGATCACTGCAATCGCCCCCTCAAGGAGACACCACCGGCAGCCCGTTCCCAGCTAGGAACGAGTCCATGACTGAAAGACCAAAGGGACAACCAAGGACAAACAAGAAGACCGTCTGAAATACCATCTCCGCCAGCACCGAGACAAAAGAAGTTTTCGCCCGAGCAGTACACCCGCATCAGCCAACCTACCCGACCCCGCCGGGCCGGGCGCGCGCGTATAATCGATACGTAGTTTCGCGCGCTTTTGGTATGAATAATGTTCTGATTCCCTAGGCCACACCTCTTTCATGGTATTCTCTCTACTGTGAAAACTTGTTGGTCAAAATATTACAAGTCCATTAATTGTAATACATGTACTTGTTTTTTGGGTAAAGAAGTTTGCCGCCGGGCAAAGTAATGAAGAAAGGACGAACAACACAAGTTCCGAGTGTCTTTCTTCCTACAAGTACAATAACTTCATTTCTCAATGAGCCGCCGTGTTCTCTTATTCTATGTGGATCTGTGATTGACCTCCCAGTCGTGTCTTGTTTTCACGGTGGTTCTTTTTCCAAAACGTTAAAATAGATTATCAAAAACGATTAATTCCCAATGGATTTTATCACTTAGACTCATTCGAAGGAGGCCTTGCAATCATGATCAGTGTTCAGTGGGGGGTTTGCTTTTCATCATATCACTGTGCATGCAGTACGCAGTGTTTTATTTCTAGGACCTCGAAAGAAGGAATGTTAACCCGGGTTTACTTTTTTTTCTCATCCCAAGACATTTATGTAAGTGGTGTCATCAATGCAACACGCACAATACAAGCTCTGCCTGGTCTACTATATAACCACCCAAAAATTTAAAATTTGAATATGTTTTATCATAGAGCTTCCTGCTTTTTTCCCCTTAAATTGTGGTTTTAAGCTATTGCATAGGTAGCCAAATGTCTTGATCACACGTACAGTGTACTGGTTATGCTCATGTTGACCGCATATACCGGTGGGCAGAAAATGCATGCTGATTTCGGTCTGCAGACCGGGGATTTTCTGAAGGCTCAATAGAATTTAGGTTCGTATCTTAAGGGACCACCTCAGCAGCTGTTTTGTGGTTTGAAGGGAACTAATTGCCAATGGTTATACAACATTATAAACAACATGACTAGCCACTAAATATAAATAGCATTGATAAGGGGATCGCTCCAAACTATACTGTTAGAACATTGTATTGCATCTTGACACACCATGGGTGATATGAATAAAGAATAGCAAATGCTTTTATCTAAAACTCCATGTACATTTACACTAGGCCTTTCTGTACAAAATTGAAGTAAAAGCATTTGCTAGTCTTTATTCATATCACCCAATGTCCCGATATTGAAAGTAATAAAACTACAGACTAACTGTCAAAACGATGGGATCATTAGAATTTTAGGGAGTATTAGAAATTATAAGACAAATACTGTAGTGTCATTTTAGATCGCCCGGTCGTTATCATCCTCGAAAATACAGAGTGAGTCTATTCACACCTGCAAATGACTATCTGAGATGATCCACACGTAATTGTGACTATCATTGTGAGAATACTGATTAACATAGTGGGCACAAAGCAACTGTTAAGATAGTCCCTTAGAGCCCTAACATTTATAAACGCAATTATATTGACTCTCTTGAAAAAAAATCCTCTGCTTGAAGACCGAGATCAGCATGCATTTTCTGCCCACCGTCGCATATGCCTTTCTTGTAAACTGTATAAAATTTACTGCAATGACTCTTATGATAGTACGTACATGTACCAATTCTAAGAAATTGGCATCCAACTAGCGAATATTCTATTATGCTGTCACCAACAATACTCGTCTGCGAAATTAGTCATGTTAGTATGATGTGTCTGCGCAATTAGACGAATCAATACCATTCCACATCATTTCTAAAGATACCAACACCCTTGTCTCATATGATCGATAGAACACAGAATATAATATTTCCTATTGTGTTTACCTATATTTTGAAAAATGATTCTCTTCCAACTCACTTCCCATTTAAGATGAAATGTTTTCATAAAGACACCCATGCATACGGCCAATTCAACGTGGTTATGTTCACAATGCAACAACATGTCATTTATACCACAATTAGTGTTACCATGAATCGTGGCACAGTCTCTGAACGATTCTTTTTCCTCAAAATGTATCATCATCTATCTCTGTGAAACCTCATCCAAAACGGAAAATATTAATTCTTCTTCTTGCAAAACTCACCACAACTTTACACACTGACCGTCATTCAACCCTTAGCTTTCATTACAATCAATTTCACTACTCATCCCCCACTACGTAAACAATCCATTTCACCAAACCGACATGATCGATTAGTCACGACCTGCCAACCGACTTATATCATTTAAGATCATGCTCCGACCTCTCTCTTCTATTTCTTTGTATCCGTTCTATTTCGTACCACACCAACCACTCACATGCACCGGAGCTAAACCGACAAACATCTTTCCAACGACTTCAATATCCTACACCAATTATCACTCATCAAACCCCAATGATAAAAACTAAAAACTCACTCAATAGCTGACCTCCTGTTCACGCTCACGTTTTTACAATTTCTCCTTTGATCATTTTTCCAAAATGTCCATTGCGTTGAACTAGCAGACAACCAGACTACTCACAAACGGAATTCCTCGCGAATGTAACTGCAGGCTATGCCAATACAAACGCATCTCCACTACTAATCGACCTTGCCAAACTTATACTCCTTTCTGGCGACATCGAACTAAACACCGGTGTAAAAGAAATGCAAGTCCCCCCGGATTCAAAGTGCGGTCCTTTTGTTAAAGTGAATAACGTCGCCGAGTTCATTTGTTGAAGATTATGTAGCTAACCCTAACCAAACCATTAACCACATTCATTGACAATACACAGCTATTGTACGGGGTCCTGCACTCCTAGGACGTCCATTCCTTTTACACCGGCCCCAAGCTTTTCTCAATCAACATAAACAACCTACGAAGCAAAATTGACAACCTTTCCGCGGAACTGCCACCTGACATCGATATACTTTGTATAACGGCAACCCAATTTGTCAACACAAAACAACTCACCAAACCTCCCACAGCGTATCCCTAATTGACCCAATAATCATGATATTGTAGGACAACCGGACGTTTACTCGGAGGTAAAGGTCCTTCCCCAGGGATAATAAGCAACAATTGTCCCACCGAAGTTATCATATATTGAAAACAATTCCCAAAATTCGCAGTCAAATGACCAATCTGGCAATACAGCAGAGCAAACTGGAACGACCTGAGACACAAATTGTCCACATTGACTGGCACGACCAGCTAAACACAGCCAACCTCAAACACAGTGGTAAAAGACTCCGATCACATCCATCCTACTAGAAACTAGCAAAGGGCACCCCCCCCCCCCTCAAACGGATCACATTTTCCTCAAACGACGAAAATTGGATCACGGCGGAAATCAAACTCGAAAGAGCTAAAAGAAACAAGCTTTTTGGGGAATACAGAAGAAATCGGAGCTCATAACTCGAACACCTTCAAAAAACAGCAAAACCATATCACATCATTAATCTAAAAGGCGAAGCACCCACCTATCATCAGTAACTGGCAAATTGAAGAATGGTAAGAACGACAAGGATTGGTGGAAACTAGACAGAAGTGTCTGCGGTTCAGGTATATAAGGGAAGCAAAAATCCATCCCTGAACGTCAACCGCTCTTCCATTAACGACCCTACAGCCAAAGCCAACATCCTAAACACATTTTGTCCATATCCGTAACGTCAACGAATTGAATATACACCTCCCTAACCTTATTATGCCATTCAAGCGGTCCCTACAGATGAAAACAAATTCCAAGATCCATCGAAAAAAGCAAATATTATCCCGGTATTCAAGAAAGCCGACGGGCGCGACAAAATCTAAAGTATAGATCAATATCTCTTCTCGATCTCAGCGTCGTCGGAAAACTATTTAGAAAATAGTCCACAACCATGTATACAATCACATCCGCTCCATCTCAAAGAACAAATCAAAGTTCCTTGCAAATCACTCTGCAGCTCCTTGAAATCGAACACCAAATCCTGTTTTGCGATATAGCCAAGGCTTTTGACAAAACTTCTCGTGAGGGAATCGTGTCGAAACTTCACCAATATAGCATTCGGTGAAAATTCTCATCCTGGTTTACAAGCTACCTCCAAAACAGACAGCAAAGGGTAGTAATTGATGTGATAGCATCCGAGTGGCTACAAGTCAACGCCGGTTGCATTCCTCAGCCCCCTCATGTTCCTGGTATAAGTAACTGATGTTTCGGAAGACACAAATGGTAGAACGAGACTTTTTGCCGACGTCACATCTGACAGATCTATACCAGGGTGCACACCAGAAATACAAAAGGACATAAACTATTCGCATTGGGGGTATACCAAATGGGCTATAACATACAATGCGATGAATACAGTATATACATGGTGATGATCAGACGAATCATACCCTCGGTAATCCACTGTCACCTCGAGAACGTCGAAATAAAAAAGTTCTTACCCATGAACATCTCAGATAGACTTTCATTAACAAAGGAACCTCAGACTATTCAGTCTATCGTGTCGACAGCAAACGCAGATATGGATATACTCCAAAACATCAAATACAAAACACATACACAAACAAACCCTATACAAGACATTCATAAGAAGTTGGCAGAATATTCCACCGCGCGCCTTCCGATGTTCTACAATATCTTGACGGGGCTGGCTCAAACATATCTCAAGGATCTCATATCAGAATTTACCGCCAATTAGACAACATCATAACACGCGTACACCGACAAAAATTAACATAATTTACTTGCCGGACAAACAGCCTATATACAAGTTATTTCCCATTTACAATTCGCAACTGGAATGCTCTTGATTTTTCAAAGTGCCAGGTATTGAATCAACCTCATTCTGTCCAATGGACGTCCCCGTAAGTGCACCCGCTTTCTACTCTCATGTCCAAATTTTGATAACCAGCGACACTCGCTCATAGACTTTTTTATAGCGTCAAAGAAGAGCTGACCCTAACCTGCGATTCATCGAAAAGTGGCATTGAAGCTGCTTGCTTACAACACGGGAAGTTAGTCGCTTTTGCATAAAGAGCAATGTCGGGCGCAGAAACACGATATGTGAAAATCGAAAAGGAACTGATGGCGGTCGTCTTTACCTCTTCCATGTTTCACAATTATATTTACGAAGCGACGTAATAGTAGAAACAGACCACATGCCGTTGTGGTAGCTATTACAAGAAAACACACTTGCCGCAGCACCGGCGAAGCTGCAACGCTTACTCCTTGGATAAAAGATATATCAGTTTGACGTGGTATTAAAAACAGGAAAGGCACTGTAACTGGCTGACACTCTTTTACGCGCGGCTTCTCAATCCAGCAGATGTAAACCCAGATCAGCGATCAAATGACTGTGATGATCTCACAGTTCTTCTGATTAGCGACAATAAACCTGAGGAACTAATGCAAGCTACTGCTGATGATTGCATTCTACAGAAGTAGAGTACGTGGCGGGATGGTCCGACCATGACAGGGAAATCGCACCGAAGGCAACACATTACCATACTTTTCTTTTAGCGACAAACTGCTTGTCGATAATGGTATTGTTTTCAAAGGACAGTTGTTAAATTGTTAAATTGTTAGAATACTCCTATGGACTCTGTGCTCGGCTGTCAAGCGCAGCAAAATTTGTTTAAGTGCACGCGCTCAACGCTTCCCACATCTGAAGGCCCTGCTTGAGCCACAAGTACTAGACACCAAGATAGTTCAGAAATGCCTAGCTGAGAACTCCGTCAAAATTCAAGGATATCGGTGGACAAATCGTCCAAACTTTTGACACATTTGGTCCAAGGTAATAATGTCTGCATTCAGAGCGACAACAAGGATATGACAAGGGTGAGAGATTCACAAGGAGAGCGGGACTAATCCGGATCTTATCATGTCCGATCCAGGGCCGTATTTAGAGGGGGGGCAGGGGGGGCAGCTGCCCCCCCTGTGCAATAAATGTTGAAAAAAAAATTTTCAGACAGTAATAAAAAGACAAACTAATCTTAGCCATAGCTTTACCAGCATGATAGCAGCATATGGATAGCAGATGTTATCAACTCAGGTGCAACCCTTATAATCTGACCAGTCCAGTGCCCTGACCCTAGTCTTCTATGGTTATACACAATGATGCAACATTAGGTAAAGACTAGCTTGTTATTGCTTGTTAATGGTATCCTGCACAATTAAAACTATGAAAATTAACATTTTCTGTCCAAATGTGGTATTTTCGTAAAATACTTCATAAAAGTGGTCCTTTTTTAGAGTAAAAATACTATTGATTCACACTTCCAAATGCCAGGAAAATGCCATTTCAGACCTTTCATTTTCAAATTTTTCGGGGGGAGGGCCCCCAGACCCCCCCGTTCGGATGCGCCTGCGGCGCATGCAGATCGCCTTCGGCGATCTATCCCGCTGCCCCCCCTGGGCAAAAAAGTTAAATACGGCCCTGCGATCTAAACCAGGAGGATTCCAGTACCAGAGGAACCGCAAACTTCTCTTGAAAGTGCCAGGTTTTGATAACAATAATAAAGATAGCAATTTTCTGCAGCATCACGCAGTCATTGCCATCCGTGCCACTATAAACTCCAAAAGCTCATCAGACTGACGCAGGATATCCATCAATTACCTCACAGACTTCCAGTCCGAGACCTCCAGAATCCGCAACTCCGGCCACAGCGCAGGAGCTAAAATAGCAGGGTCGTTGGTACATGTTGACCCAAGTGATTTGAAAATGGATGAACCCAATTAAATGGATGTACCCAATTAAAGCCAATGATGGTCACAAGAGCATGAAATACAAAGGACTCTGCTGATTTGAACATGCAAGTCTCTTCTTAGTGTGATGAGGCATTTTTTATTTGATGTTGGCTCAAGCTATCAATGGCTACCAAACATGGGACAAAAGTCGGAATTATTCTCGAAAAAAGTCAGTGAAATGTTGACAGAGATGGTTCAAACTTGGTGAACGAGGCATTTTTGTAAATTTTACTCGTTTCAATAGACTAGTGTTAATTTCAAACATTTTGCTCAACGGACACATTCTTTCTGACGATGAGATTCAAAATTTGATCAATCTACCCTGCAGTCTATACCCTCGGCATACCCTCAAATATGTTCCTACTTAAAACTCTGATCCATCCCATCGGGCATTATCCCCCCCCCCTCCCCCCCCTCCCCCCCCCCCCCCCGACATAGTAAGCAAAAACGGAAATCCTGTAAACTGATCAGTTCATCTTGTTTTGCAACCTGCGG
Organism: Lineus longissimus; assembly: GCF_910592395.1. NCBI lineage: Eukaryota > Metazoa > Nemertea > Pilidiophora > Heteronemertea > Lineidae > Lineus > Lineus longissimus. The sequence goes on from NC_088321.1 coordinate 3,890,768, forward strand.
GTTTTATCTGCAAAATTATTGGGTGATATGAATAAAAGACTAGCAAATGACTTTATCTAAACTAGGTCTTTCTGTACAAAATTGAAGTAAAAGCACTAGCCATCGTCAAATGTAGGCCCATTGTTATGATACAATGTACTAGACCTTCAGCTGGACACTTTGTAAAAAAATCTATCTAGTAATATTGACCATGAAAAAATTATTGTGTAGCAGAAAGAAAATTGCGTGCAAATATAGCGGATAGGTCATGCTCGCCAAAATATTCTGGTGCGATTATCTCTTGCTTTTAGCTAGATTCGTTCATGGCATTGTTTCTCTGCTTTTTTTTACAAAGGCAATGCATCTAGTGAGGCCCTATGTAGTCTCCGCTTAGCAAATCATACGAAGAGGTGATTAAAAGAGACCCTGAGTACTAGTATAATACCATGCGCAATTTACATGGATAACTAGAAATATATAACGCAATTGGGGCAAATTGCGAATGTATGCCCCCGCTCTGGTGTGTTCGGTGTGTTAATATGTTCATTGCGCGCGTTATTTAGCCTATAAATATGAAATTGTGGCTATAAGCGCACCTCGAATATAAGCGCAGTGTGCTTATAAGCGCATAAATACGATAATATCTTCTCTGTGGCTGTTTATGAAATTTTGTGGAGGCTCTCAAATAACATCCACAATAATATGGCTGTTGACTGGGCTAGTTGGTCTGACAATAGACATGCACGTGAACAGCAGAGGTTGGTTTTCCCATTTACTCACTACAGAGGTGAAGCGTGGTCGCCTGGAATCAGTGACAGAATATCTGGTACTCAGGCAGTTAAAGACTAGTCACTGCTGGGTAGCTAGTGCAATCTGCTAGAATCAAAAGTTTTTGCCGTTTCCAAGGCGATTACCTGCTAGCAATTTACACAGAAGATCAGTGGGCAAGGTGTTGACCCTGTTACTGGAACAGCATCAATTATGCGATCGCCTGGAATCAGTGACAGAATATCTGGTACTCAGGAAGTTAAAGACTAGTCACTGCTGGGTAGCTAGTGAAATCTGCTAGAATCAGTCACAAAATATCCATTGCTTACATGCTAATGAATAACAACTGTCAGGCTATTTATCCCTTCTCCTGGTGTCAGTCACAGAATATCCAATGCTCGGATATCAATGAATAGGAATTGCGTGTAGACATGCGTGGCTATTTATCTCATCTCTTATCTTATCTCATCTCAGCAAAAATCTAAGATGGCGGCTGGAGGCCATTTTGGATTCTGGAATGCGCCCAAAATCGATAGAGAAACTCCCCTACTGAAGACCATTACACCACAAAAGTTTGAAGTGTGTCAAACCTCTAGTTCTTCAGTTAACAATCGGAATACCAAAATCTAAGTTGGCTGCTGGCAGCCATATTGGATTTTGGAACACGCCCAAAATTGATAGAGAGCATCCCCTGAATGACCATTGCACCACAAAAGTTTGAAGTGTGTCAAACCTCTAGTTCTTCAGTTAACAATCGGAATACCAAAATCTAAGTTGGCTGCTGGCAGCCATATTGAATTTTGGGTCAGGCCCAAAATCGACAGGGAACCTCCCCTACACAACCTCATCACACCACATAAGTTTCAGGTCTGTCACTCACTTGGTTCTTGAGTTACAGGTCGGAATGCGAAAAACCAAGTCGGGCCTGGCAGCCATCTTGGATTTCAGATCGGGCCCAAAATGGATAGGGAACCTCCCCTACACTAGGTAATAACACCACATAAGTTTCAGGTCTGTCACTCACTCGGTTCTTAATTTACGGGGCGGAATACAAATCACCAAGTCGGGGACCTGGTGACCATCTTTGATTTCGGGTCTGGCCCAAAATCGATAGGGAACCTCCACTACCATAGACCATTACACCACAAAAGTTTGAAGACTGTTGGACCTCTGGTTCTCCAGTTAACGAGCGGAATGCCAAAATCTAAGATGGTGGCTGGCGGCCATCTTTGATTTCGGGTCGGGCCCAAAATCGATAGGGAACCTCCCCTACCATAGACTATTACGCCACAAAAGTTTGAAGACTGTTGGACCTCCGGTTCTCCAGTTAACGAGCGGAATACGAAAATCTAAGATGGTGGCTGGCGGCCATCTTTGATTTCGGGTCGGAACCAAAATCGATAGGGAACCTCCCCTACCATAGACCATTACGCCACAAAAGTTTGAAGACTGTTGGACGTCCGGTTCTCTAGCAAACGAGCGGAATGCGAAAATCTAAGATGGTGGCTGGCGGCCATCTTTGATTTCGGGTCGGGCCCAAAATCGATAGGGAACCTCCCCTACCATAGACCATTACGCCACAAAAGTTTGAAGACTGTTGGACCTCCGGTTCTCCAGTTAACGAGCGGAATGCGAAAATCTAAGATGGTGGCTGGCGGCCATCTTTGATTTCGGGTCGGGCCCAAAATCGATAGGGAACCTCCCCTACCATAGACCATCACACCACAAAAGTTTGAAGACTGTTGGACCTCCGGTTCTCTAGTAAACGAGCGGAATGCGAAAATCTAAGATGGCGGCTGGCAGCCATATTGGATTTTGGAACGCGCCAAAAAACAATAGGGACCCTTTGACACACTAGGCCTACACCCCCTAAAAATTTCAAGTCAGCCGAGCAAGGGGTTCTTGAGTTATAGTCTGGAATTCAGTGCGGCGGACGCGGCCGGAAACCACCTAAGAACATAATGCCCCCACTTTAGCGGGGGCATAATTATTACACCTAACAAACACAAATTATACACCTTTCCAGAAATGGGGCGCTGGGTGTCCGAAATAGTGATGTCATAAGGGGAAACTAGGCCTTATGGTGGAGGGACAAAGGAGATAGTCATGGTTGACCAACACACTTGAATGCCTTTAATGACGGACAAGGGGAAAAAAGTTAGTTCCAATGCAAGCCACCAATTTCGGGAAGCATGTATACACGTCTTGAATGACATCCACCCAATTATTGCCTAATATCTCGTATGCTATATGCTGATAAGGCCATTCAAAATTAATTTTTAGATTTACGTCACTCAGATCTGAAAAATTTGGTGGGGAGGGGAATTTGTTTTTTACTTTTTGACATTTTGAAATTTTGAAATTTCATGTACATGTATAAAATGGACAAAATAAAGATATGCTAAACAGACTATCTTTATTATTAATTTGAACTATGAGCCAATGATGATGGCAACTACAAACACGAGAAATTACATAGCTGTCATCTTGAGTTTAAAGCTGACTGCTATGGCAGTGTCAACTAAAAGTTATTGTGCCCGGAACGTTTATCCCAAACCAGGCTTTCACAATAATACGCCACTCGTTACCTTAACAACAATGAATCCCATGTTGTCCAGGAATACTGCTCCGGTACACAAATGTCACAAATCGAAACTAGTCTACTTCAACACAATGCCATGGTCCCGCTTGCATCACTAACCACAGATGCTATAATTTATGTGACTTTTCAACATTTAATGACTCTAGCGTCTGACAGGTGGCGCTTGCTTGCAATATTAATAGCAACTTCAAAGACCGTTGATTTTTTTTATTGAACGTGCGCGCCGTACGTGTGTTCAGAGGCTGGCAACTTTATTAAATATTCAAAGCATCCCTGTAGACAGGAATTATCGCAGTGACCGCATGAAATTGTTGAAGGTTGCCTACAATAGTTTTCCCGCCAAAAACGAGGCCGCTCAGTCGTCTGCCACGTGTGTACGCGGCAACTCTACCCGATCGTTAGTCCCAGTACGCTATCTTTCCAAGTTCATAACTCAGTTCATATTGTTCTAATCTCTTTGTCAAAGATATCATTTTGAAGCTTAGGACTATACTAATTGACTGAAACGCAAATTCGCGGCATCCGTGTCCTCCTCAGTTCGAAAAAGATGAAAGAACCTTCCACTCTAGTCTATTCCCGCAATGCGGCGTCGGTATACTATTGCGTACTACATCTAACGGGAGTTGGATATTTTGGCTAGTAAATGGTCATATAAGCACTGTACCGAAGCTATCCCTATGTAGGGCCATAAAAAAGGTTTCCAATGGGCTTCAAGACCGAACTAATAAAAAAAACGTGTTTTTTTTAATTTAGCAAAAAACAAAAAAATATCGGGACGGAGGTAAAAACCGGGGCGGGCGGTAACGTAAATCTAAAAATTCATTTTGAATGGCCTAATCAATACTCGACACATTCAGACATGTTAATAGTGGATTTGAGTATTCCAAAGTCTCTCCATAGACAGGCCACACAAAAGCGCCAATAAGAGCTCTACTTCAAAATAGACAATTTTTGGTAAAAAATGTATTGATTCGTTACTGTAAATCTAAGGCCATGTCTAACAATTAGTGGCCTGATATTTCAGGAAGTATTGTGAAAAGAAGAAACAAATAATTTTTTTCTCCCGAAAATGCATTAAAAAACAACATGTATTAATGTTTTACCTCGGATGCATTGTGTACTTTAGTAAAAACAACCAGGGGCCATTGTGCTCACCGTAAAGATATTTGGCGGTTAGGAATTCATCCTGGTTTAGAAACATGATACAAGTATAGTATATAGGTCAAAACAAAGTCGGTATGACATGTTATGTATCATTGCTCGGAGTACCTACCATAAAAAAATCATCGAAAACATGTCACTAATAAGCGAGATATTGCACTTTTTACCTTTTTTGGTTTTGGCCTCCTGGTGGCCAAGTCGAAAATAAGATAGGATCAAAATTATGTGTGGGAGGTTACGTGTGAGGGAGACATGTGCACCAAACTTCAAGTTAATAGCTTTAGTTGTTAAGAAACGTGCCATAGTTACACTCAAACAGCCAATTTTTACCGTTTGACCTCCATGACCTTGAAAATAAGGTCAAATCAAAAACCTGTACGATATGTGATGTCTCCTTGCTAGGAGAACCTACCATTTTTATCGAAAACAAGTCACTCATAAGAGAGATATCACACTTTTCAGGTTTCCACTTCTGGCCCTCTGGTGCCAAGTCAAGACTCAAATCGGACCGAAATTCACTGTCGGAGGTCACCTGACATTGGGGGTTATGTGCACAAAGTTTCAAGTTCATAGCCCTAGTGGTTAAAAAACGTGCCACTGTTTTTGATACAGGATACAGACGACGACGACTGACGACTGACGACGGACGACGGACGACGGAAGCTGCGGTGTTATATAGACTCCCCTACCTTGAGCCAAAAGGTAAGGTGTTGAATCTTGAAACTTTATCATCACATATACAGACAATACCAAAATTATTATGAGGGAACTTTCCAATTTTCAATGATAATAGCAAGCATAGATTAATCTACGCTTAATACCAAGTATATATCCATATTTGCTGATACCAGTAATCTTATGTTAAAAGGCAGGCCAAGTTATAGTATAAAAGATCAGGAGTTGCGAGTAATTGGTCCTCAATAAATTTGGTTAAAACTGGTTAATTCATGAGCATCCGATATATCGGTTTTCAGAAGATGATTTATATCTCCTACCTCGATCACTGTGTTGGGTTGTTTTTATTAATCACCAAACCTTGTTTTACAGGATGCCACTGTTGGTTTTTTAGTCAGCACGTCCCTATTCCATCTGATCTCATCACGTTGATAATAATCATGGTGAAGACCTTCCACCTCATTGTCACTTGACCAACTGTTATCGAGAAGGAACAATGATCGAGGTGTCCATCAAGGTGATCATAGCGATTGCTTACCATTTCATGCTGAAAGTGTAAATGCAGGAGCTGTAATGTATGTATCGATCTTATTGAAAGGAAACAATTAATGCATATATCGAAGACTTTTTTACTGCAAAATGTTACTCTTATTTGAAGTCAACTTCCATATCACGCTGATACACATTCGGGTGTCAGAAGATATTCTTCGTACAGTTTTCAATCGAATAACCATTGCTATCTTCATTGTTTATTGCGGATATTTCCCATGAGCATACAGGGAACTCCCACTTACCTCGTCCTTTTCACCTCGTTGTTTTCAAGGCGTGACATTTTCTAAGTTTTTTTGGCCATGAGACAGGAGTAGGTAATGTTAGTAGAATAGCGAGGTAAGTGATAGGGTATTTTGGCCTATGCGGGATATTCGGTCTATGACATAAACTTCGCATGTGACCCCTTATCTGACGACGTTTTACACACCTATTGAGACGTGACGTGGCGAGTTTTCGTAGATTATGCCCAATGTGGGAACACGGAGACATGGTTTTGTCTTGTGCATTGACTGAGCAGTAGGCCTGCTAAAACCGCCAGCAAATTTTACCGATGATACTGATTTTATCATGTTCTCATTGTTGTCTATTGCTATCGGTTAGTAGTGAGGTTAAGAATGCATACGACAAACGTAAACTTTACGAAAAATACGTTTCACTCCATCATGTCTGTTGTACTTGGGTCTCACAGATGCCTCTCTCAATAGAGAGTGACATCACTGTCGTAAAGTTCAAGTTTGTCCTATGTTACCTCGATGGTAAAGGAGCAAACATTAACTTTTTAATGGAGTGTGAAATAATACCAGCCATCCGCAAGGAAGCCGCAAATCGGAAATGACAATGCTTTTTTCCAGTAGAGTATATGTGGCAAAGCATGAAATAGAAAAAAAACAAGCAGTTGTACTCAGCGTTAAGTTCACGTTTATTGAACAAAAAAACCAGCAATCATTCAATCGTCCTCTAACTCGGAGTCAGACAAAAACGCAAGCCCCTCAACTTCTTCCTCCTTTTCAACAACTAGTTCATTGCGTGATTTTCCTCGCCAACACCCTTGACAAGTCCGCTTGCTCGCCATGTAATCTGAATGGCTTCTTCGGCGAGTCTCCCCCAGGTAAGGCCGATCGTTCGGAGAACTTGTTGCATTGAAAATAGTGGATAAGTCCCATTCTGCTCTGTGTTGCCTACTTTTCACGCTGTTCATATTGCCTTTATACCTACATTTAAATGCAAACATTATGGTCAAGTCGAGTGGTTGCAAGAGGGGGTACAGCCGCCTGGCACAAGCTCAAGGTGTCCTCCAACCTCCCCGGCAGCCTCCAGAAAGCAATGATTATGATGTGCAGGATACCGATCAACAATTAGAAGGAATTGCTCTCCGTCATCATCAAAGTCATCTGATATGGTTTCCGTGCATTGAACCAACAGGTCGATTCGCGCCCAACCGTTTGGACAGGAGGTTACCTTTAAAAATGGATGGATCGATTTTACACCAAGAAAACTCAATTTACTGTGTTTTTTCTCAGAAGCCGCTAATTTCACCGTTTCCAACATTGTGTAACCTGAATTTCGGAATAGTGCAACTTCTCCGTCTGAGAATTTATTGTCTTTATATTTCGAAGTCCAGTGTCAATGAAATGTATACAATGCTAACCATGGGACTGCTGCTCCTATTAGAAATTGTAGTTACCGGTCGAGAAACAACTCTTTTATAGCTTAATTTAGTCTGTACATCTTTTGAGGGTCGAGGCAATAAACACCAGCGTGAATAACGGTTTGGGTTTACATTGTTCATCCGATGTTACATTTTGCGTCATTCTGGTACAATTTCCATCAATTGGTTCATAACTGCTCCACCTTGAACTAGACAAGTGAAGTTAACCTCTGCCAGACCTCTCCTCCCATCCGCAGCAATCAGAAGAGTCACAGTACATCCTTCCTTTGCATTTCTTGGAGTTTGTATGTCGGTGTCGCGGTTACCAGTGAGGTCCATGGTATAATTGGGTGGGAAATCGTATCGAACAAATGTTTGGTTGATGTGGAAAATGCGCTCTGCTTGAAAGTTCTGCTCCTCGGTTATTAAATGGATGTGCTCCCGAAAGTCAACAACAAGCTGACCAGTGTTGTCCGTAATTTTTTTGGAATGCCTTTGCATCTGCGATAGCTGATCCGATTTCTGAAAAATGAAAATTCGTGGTCAGTTTTAGTTCGGAATCTTCATTCAATGTATTTACATGTATTCGGTAAATTTTTGAATTGAATAAGAATGATGAACATCGAATATTTGAATTGATTTGCCAAGCCCCTTTCCTTGTCATGAAACGTTCAAGCGTGGTGTGGTGAGGCCCTGAAATCCAAACGACCAGGTTGAGTCTCTTTTAACTGCGCCATTCGTTCGCCAGGAGTATTTCATATCCACTGGCAAAATTGCCGAATCGCCTGGTCCCTTAAATCAAGGGCGGAGACGGGAAACCTAAGTTCTCTCCTTTCATTGAACCATTTATTTGTGGTCTCTTCGATTTCGGACCATGATTATGAAATAAACATGTGCTGAAAGCTCTAAAAAGCACGAGAGGGAAAGATGTCTGATGGAAAATTAATATGGCTAAAACTGCAAGAAAAATGTTCGGCACTCACTGATTCTGCACACGTTCACATCATTTTGATCGACTACGAAAAAATGCCCTAAAACAGACAAGTTGGTTCATAATCCAACTCCCATTCGAAAAGTGTCTCTGAAATTCATTACAGTATAGCGAAAAAAAAGCTCCAATTTCTTTTGCGCTTCTATGAAAGTGACAATTGGTCTTCGGAATATTCTAAAAATTTTTTTTCAAAACTAGAACTACATGTACACAAAAAAACTTTTCCTGATGAAGACAACCGCATTCGCGATCGGAGGACGTTTACTGCCTTTTGGTATACTACCAAACAGAATGTGTTTATCTCTCCATATAATCGTCCTGATATTTCTGCAGGGTGTTATTTCTATCTTTGATGTTCAAAATTAGAGCACAAAAGAAATTTCAAAATGCTATTAAGACTCACCATTTCCCAATGGGCGGTTTCTTTGCACTTTTCGTCGTCATTGACTGTCCACGTTAGGCATTCGTATGTCTTCTTCGTGCTGCAGCCAGTGACGGAAAGTAGCTTCTCGAATGTTTCAAAATCTCGCAAATTGAGCGGCATAACGTCCGTGATTAAGGTCTCCATTGGTCCATGCGGTGGACCCCTCCGGGCGTGACATCAGACCTGCCCCTGCCACGGGACGCATGGCATGTCCCGGATTGACCCGGAGAACAAATTGTTGACATTAGATACAAGAACCTACAAATTTTTGGGTAGGTTTCTATGGCACATTCGAGGCTAGTAATTGGTTTTGAGGCCAATAGTGGGCGCCACACAGATCCCACAAACGGTCACTAAATTTGCCCGATACTGGGGACCATAAAGCGGCATAATACTATGTAAAGGAGATTTTTCGGGCACATGAGCTGACCTCCATACGATAGCCAATTATATATACTTTGGAGGTTCATTGCAAAAGGTGTACCCCATCACAGCTTTTTCTTGCTAGGCTATATGATGTCAAACCTCGGCTGCGCCCTGAGGCTTGGACGCATCATCGCGTATGAGGCCCAACAGAAGGCGGTGACTTGGTCCCAAACTCACAGAATGGCCTCATAAAATCACCGAAGCATCCTCTCTACACGGAAACTATGATCATGAAGTTAAAGTACATAGTAGTTGGATCAGGACTGGCCCATACCTATCCATGGAAACTTCATGCGTCTGAAGAACTATGCTTTTTGGGAAGGGAGGAGACAAAACGGACCTCGTACCCACTGGCTAGTGAGACCTAAGCAATTCGAGTTGCGCTAGCCAGTATTCACCTAAATAACTAACGTTCTGTTCCAAAGAATACGCCTGCGTCTTTGGGCTCATGATCGTCACGATCGGAATTTAAGCTCACATTGGAAGGCGATCGACGAGCAAAACAAAAAGAACACTTTCGAAATCGACTTGGTTTGAAATGTTGTGGTCTGCATAAAACCCATTAAACATGACATCAGCATTTAGTAATTCAGAGCTAACACGGCAGTAACCAGTATTTTTGTCAATTATACCGGTTGCTGCTGCGTAAAGTTTTGCTATTCTATTATAAAACTACTCCTGGCTCTGGAAAATTTCTGGCCTGATTAACGACGAAGAACATGTAAGTGGGAGTTTCCTGTATGTTTATTCCGCCGTTGTTCTCACGACTTTGATGATGGTCAGCCTTCCACCACAATGACAATTGACAGACTGCTATCGAGAGGTAACGACAAGGTCTTCATCAAGTTCATTCATGGCCATTGCTTACCCATTCATCCTGAAAGAATAAATGCAAGGAATATAAAGCTTTGCCACCAACTAGTTGGAATGAAAGAAATGGATTAATCAGTGATTTAAGAGCAAAATATTACTCGCATTTGAGTGCCCACTTCCAAATCATGCTTATGAAACTATTCTGATGCCAGAAGTTTTTCTTACTGATCATTGCTGAATACTGGATTTACTTGATGAATGTTATTTTTCAATCGAATAACCCTTGCTGGGTGTATCTGTAATATACAGGTTTGAGTGATCTTCTAGTGAGCATATCCATATTCCGTCAGTTTTGTTCGTATCCCTTCGATGATGGTTTTGGTAACTGCTTTCCACCACAATGACAATCATCCTACTGCTATCAAAAAGTAACTACGGGGTCTTCATTGCGATTGCTTACCTCTTTTCCCTGAAATAGGTGATTCAGGGAGTGTAAGTTTTATTAAATGTTTATATCAAGATTTGCTGTGTTGGTCTATTCATCAAATGACCACAACAATATCATGCTTATACAACAAGCAGATGCCACAATATACTTCTTACTGATTATATTTGATGACAAACTGATACTTGATGAAATTCAATTTTCAATCGGATAGCGATCGTTATTTGCAAAGTTTTACGTATCTTTCTAGTGAGCTTATCCATATTTGTCACTGGTTCTCAATACTCAGAGGATGTTCATGGCTATATACCGCCTCCCACCACGGCTATATACCGCCTCCCACCACAAGGACAATCGACTGCTAGTGATCGAAAAGTAACGATGAGGTCTTCATCAAGGTCTTTCATGGCGCCTGCTTACCTCGTTCAACTGAAAGAGTAAAGGCAGGGGATATAACTTTTGTCGCGAACCAATGGGAAGGAAACAAATGCATAAATCGATGACTTTATCTTTATTACACTTTTTTACCCGTATTTGAAATACAAATAAACTCATCCGATGCCAGAAGATACTTCCAACTGTTTATCGGTAATTACCGCATATACTTGATTAATCCAGAGTCTTTCAATAGATTTATTGAAATACATGTACATGTACATGTATTCTGATTAATCACAGCATGGAAAATTTCCTTTATATATTCCTGGCGTATATCCAAGTTTAACCATGGAGAAAAGTTGAGTTCGCCATTTTCGTAGGTAATTCTAATGCTGACACGCCTAATCAGAGTATTATTCATATAAATATTCAAAAGGCTCTGCCTATAATGGGTTGAGTTTGAACGGGTCATGAGTGATTCCACCTCCTTTTTCGCTGATGTGAGCTCCAAGCGGAGAGCGACGAATGCAGCATTTACTCGAATGATTCGCTTATTGCGTGGTAATTTATTTCCAAAGAGGAGAGTAAGTCACAACGTTAGGATTAACAGTTTCCCTGACAGGAAGCCTTCAGCATGAAATGAAACCGACGACCCGTTAATCACAAATCATGGATAATGATAGGCACTATCGTGCAACCTCGCAGTTACGAACTCCTTGATATCAAGGTATAAAATTGTATCAGATTTTTGTTGACGTATTTAACATCACAAAGGTTGAACTTTCTGGGGCCCCATGAAGGCGGTAATTATTGACTAACATATCTCATCAAAGTATCAGCGCATTCCCCCTCCTTAGTTTTTGTACTTGAATCAATTCGCGTTAATCAACCTCTGTGGTTGTTTCCCATATTTCACCTTTTCTATTCAATAGACGGTTAAAGAGACCATGACTCTTCAATAGGAGTTGAAACTCATGACGTCAATATATCTTTCAACCTTCCCCAACACTGAGTGGAAATTCTCAAAAACGGAAACACTCAATTAAAGAATGTCGCGCACGCATATACATATAGGATGCGACCAAACAATCACGCATTGACGGAATAATCGTAGAGTCGGTTAATGATCACGCGCCACCTCGCCAGACTAGCTTTTAATCACCGGATATATTGAAAAAGACACATTTCGTTCTGTTGCACCGCTCTGTGAATTCCATTTTTGGACACCCAGTCAGTATGAAATGCCAAATTCTTGCTTTAGACGTACGATGGCCAAGTGGTAACATATCATGCCTTCTAACCGTGGGGCCCGCATCTAGAATCGGAAGTTGTGTGGGTGCGGGTGTGTGTGTGTGTGTGTGTGGGGGGGGGGGGGTATTTTGTCCTCATGTCCCTAAAATCTTTTTCACATACATGACATTTGTCATCACGGTCATCAATGAAAATCAATTGCGTGCCCATCAACAAGGTTGTTAAATTCATATGGGTCCTTATTCTGAGCTAAACTTTGCAAGATGGCTTTTATATACCTGGTTTATTTTTATAGGAAAGACGGGAGCAGGACAATTCCCCCCCGGACAATTGCCCCCCGGACTATTCCCCCCTGGACGATTCCCCCCCGAGGACGATTCCCCCCGAGGACGATTCCCCCGAGGACGATTCCCCCCTGGACAGTTCCCCCCGAGGACAACTCCCCCCGGAAAACCCCCCCCCCCCCCAGACAACGTCGGTCACGCAAGATGATGCCAATGATGATGGTCATCATCAAACTCAAAGAACAACTTTATTCAGAATTTTAAAAAATCTATACATGCTACCTGTACATGTATTTTTCATCGAAGAAGCATATACTTTCGCCTTAGAAGTATGATAACTCACAGAATAAAAATCGTACCGATACATATAATGTGAAGTACTTAATAAGTTGTCTGGGGGGGGAGATTTTCCGGGGGGAGTTGTCCTCGGGGGGAATTGTCCAGGGGGGAGCTGTCCTCGGGGGGAATCGTCCTCGGGGGGAATCGTCCAGGGGGGAATTGTCTGGGGAGGGGGGGGGGGGGAATTGTCCTAGAACCATGAAAGACAGAGTGACAGACATGCGCTGTTGCTGAAACTGTTGTGGAAACTGGCAGAAATATGACCACAGATATAGCAACGCCACAGAGTTGGGTATAGCACATATTTCGAGATGCGCGGGATAAAGCTTTCATATTTCTATTGTTGTATTCTAAAATTCTCTTGTACTATATACTATAGCCCATTGTGCGCGTCACAAGTATAGCAGGGTCGTCCGCACACAGACTATTTAACCGGCTCATCATATAAATCATAATGCAACTTCGCAACTAGCGGAGCTGCTCGAGAAAACTTTTTCGCGGTAAAGTATTTTGAATGAATTCAATCTTCTAGTCGACTAGAAGTTTCGATTTTATGGTGATTTGCAAATCAAATGACAAATTAAAGTCGGCTTGGCTATTGCCCGAGCCGCGAACGGCTCATGTGGCCAGTTTCCGTGGCATCAAGCGACTAATAGTATTACTCCCCCTTGATAGAATGCTGGTCGATCGCAGGTTAACTTCCCAGGCAAGCCTGGTACACATTTACTCCTGGTACACATTTACTCCTGGGTGGAGAGAAGCAAGCAGGGTTAAAGTGCCTTGCGCAAAAACACAAAGATGAAACAGTGTTGATTCTTCCGAATATCGAGCCTATACGACATTCTGGTCGTAAGCCCGGCCCTCTAAACACTCTGCTACTGATCCCCCATATCAAATAATAATAATCCCCCAAATGATAACTCATGATAATAGCAATCTGCAAGGATACATGATCGAACTACTTTTCCATTTCGAGACAACTTAATTGGCAGCCTAGAAACAACACTTTGACAACTTGAGTGCAGGTAGATATGTAGATTCCCAGGGCTGCCACTTCGTCATCCTCCTTTCATTTTGAACTGTCCGAATTGGGAAAGGCTCATTATCATAATTCAACTTCGGAATTGAGGAGCGCCACTATCGGTGCTGAGTCAAACTAGGCTGCTGTTCCAGATTTTTTGGGGGGAGAGAATGTTTTGTACTGCACACGATTTGGTAATGAACACGAGAGTCAAGTTTGCCCCAATAGTTAGTGCTCGGGATTCTATGGTCCTATATAATTACTGATCTGTTATCCCATTATTGTTGCTTAAATGACTGTCTCAGTATCGGTGTCCTTTTGCAAATAACTAAAACTTTTATTTCTATCTCGGATCTCAATAAAATCACAATTAGGCATGTGAAATTTTGGTAAATGCTTATAATACGGGTCGGGGTACAACATGCGTATTGGTTTGTTTCCGCTTCAAGGATAATAACTGTGATTAAAAAAAACGTCCCACCGCCAACACTTTCTTTTACCATCGTGCTCGTTATAAACAAAAGCATAGTCTCTCATAGATCAAGAGGTTCGGCAATCATCGAAAATTCCCGAACCTCATAGTCCGTCGGTCAAATAGCACTACCTGTCCGAAATTGCGGGAACCATTGTTTAATAGCAGGATGAGGGCTTTCTGTCACCGAATCAAAACTCTTCAAATGACCGAGGTCAACAGGTCATGACTATCAGATACAACGCACGTGATTTCTTACAATCATATGAACTGAACGGTGATATCATTTAAGAGATGCGTGCTCGACTATCGCATGCACCCGAATCATTTACTTTACTTTACTTTTCTTGTTATCTATTACATGTATATCTATGTTATAAATTACTACATGTACATTGCAAACGAGGCTTTGACAGGGAATTGTCAATATCAATCTATAGCAAAATTACCACACAGGTACAGTTTGCAACCGATGTCAAAATGTGTTGAAGTAGCGCCCTTTCCCTAGGCGTGCATACCACACTACGTATTGATTGACCTTATAATTGGCATGCATCCTTCAAAATAACGTTGTGGTTGTTGGGACCTATTTGTGCAATAATGACTGAGACAAGACTTCTACTAAAATAGACGACTTGTCTCAGACATGGGAGTGGTACTGGGCAACAGAATGAAGCCGGTCTAGAAGGTTGAAATGACCCAGAATAGAATATCTCTAAATTCTGTCATACGCTTTAAATCTCTTAGCTATTGACTGTCATGGCCTCTACAGAAAAATACACCATAATCCGTCAGAATATAAAGGGACTGACATTTTGTTCAGGGAAAAATCTTCTACCTTCACTGGTACACTGCGTATAGAGTGTATGTAGGACGACCCGGTCCCGGATTGATCATGACAATTTCAACAGGACAGACATCGAGACACCATCAACAGCCTGCACACCTAGGTTATCAAAACTGCACACATCAGCGCTTTAAATACATAATAAACAGTGGCACAAACCTCTACATCCGGGATCTACTTGATTAGCAATTCAAAATGGCTGCACCATGCACCCTGGACACACCCCAATGTCACATGCCGCGTCACCGCCAGAATCTGGGGTGACGTAGTATGTCTGACCTGTCTGGTTGGCCGTTACGTGTCACTACTGTTTCTACATGACAAAAAACATTTTTGTGGGCTATCAAATAAGTTTTAGACTGAGAATAGGTCTTCTGGTAGACATGAATAAAGATACCTGACACGAAAATATAAAAATGAATTCTTTGTCGCTAATTGTAATATAGTATTTGCCACCTGCTTAAATAGTACCACTATATCAACAAATCCACGTGATTGTCATTTAATCCTGATGATATTTTTTTGTTGGAGTTAATTCA
Organism: Lineus longissimus; assembly: GCF_910592395.1. Classification (NCBI taxonomy): domain Eukaryota; kingdom Metazoa; phylum Nemertea; class Pilidiophora; order Heteronemertea; family Lineidae; genus Lineus; species Lineus longissimus. The sequence continues at coordinate 3,906,383 of NC_088321.1, forward strand.
CAATAATCATGCAGCAAATGGTAAATATTTGTCATTGATATTCTAGTTAGTGTCGTTTAAAATATTTTAGTGCAATTGCCGCATTGGGGAAACGAACACAGTAATTATAACCAAAGGTCAAGAGCGAGAATTCAACCCACAGGAGGTGGCTTGGATTACTGTTCCATATGATTACCATAAGCAAAATTGAAATTTTATGTGTTCATCATCATATGCTAATGATAAAATGACATGTGATAACGAGTGGCATCATCGACATTTATGTAAATTGTCATTAACAAATCACAGAGCTTTTCTTTTTAGATGCGTCCAGGGGTATAAGAGGACCACCAGAAGTGGGGAGCGCATTGACACCTCAATATAGAGGTTGCAGTGACACGCTGTTGACAGTCCTGCATGCCGACACCAGGCCATTTAGCCTAGACATTATGACAACATGGACAGCACTAGATATCGCGTCAACATTGATAGCCTTGACACAGGTACATCAAAAACTTTGACAACAAGACAATTCAGACACATCGACAGCAGAACTCCAAAGGTTTATAGACAGCGCGATAGCTTGTACAGTATGTTGATACTGTACAAGTATGTTGATACTGTATGTTGATACTGTACAAGTAAAAGATGTCATTAGGACAGCCACAGTATAACCGAACAAAGTGCCAGTGGTACCAGTATAGTACCAGTAGAGTTAAATAGCAGGGAACTTTCCGAATATGCCAGTGATAGAGTGACAAGACTTGGACAGTATAATTGTGCTGCCAGTGATCAGTGATAGGGCCGGGCTGGAGATGTGAGATGGCGCTGCTGTAATCTATATCATAATACTATAAGGCGGCTCGATAAAGTGCCATTTGGGGGTAGTGTTTCGTCTCGTAATTTTGCACGTTTGCAGGTGATATGTTATCCTGATGCAACGTTATGTTTATTTTCGGAAATCTACTTCAGCGGAGCAGTAATGAGGGATTTTTAATCGGACACTGTCAATTCTCCTTACCACTCACAGAAGCCAAGTCATTGCTGTTTAGTTATGCAGGGGCTTAATCAACTACCTGCACTCCCTGTGGGGTGAATAACATTACCGGTTGAACAGCTGGCTGTAGGGGGATGATTGGAACAGCCTGTACCCGTTGACCTGCTGAACCAAGGTTAATGTTATTTTCAATCCACGATTGCAGGTCACTTGATCTTCGAGAATTACTGCCAAACCAGAGATTCGAGATTTCGCGGGGAAAGAAATTGTACACAAACGCATGTGTGCAGTTCAAATGTAAACAAAAATGTATTTTTGGTACTTTTGGTTGCTGGACTTGGGTTTTGCCGCATTTAGGAGCTGGGGTCAAATTGGTGGTCTATTGTTTATGGGTGCTGTTTTAGCCAGAGCTAGCCCTTGATTATGAAGGGATTTTCAAATGAAGGTTACCATGGTCTGTTTATTTGCTCATTACAGCTTTCAATACTTGATGTATCTGAAGATGTAGCTGAACTTCTAGCTTGCCTGTCGAATAAGTGCCTTGCCCGAGATCATGCTACATGTGGGAGGAGCCCGCATCTTAAAGTTGTAGTACATGTAGTGATAGCGCAATTGGTCCGAGCCATTTGGAGGCCGACATGTGAAGGCCAATCTGAGTTCTCCTTCTCCGTATAAAAAGGGCCATATTGCTGACTAATGAACGAGGCATATTCACATTGCCTCATCATCTCTATCGGACTAGTTGATATACGTTTTACTTCACTTTTATATGCCCGCATTCAGAACGCCACAGGGTCCGAGTCTGTGGACAAATGGTTGGTTTAATTTGTCTCTTCGATATTGCATTAGATTTTCATTGCAATTCAATCTATTCAAGGTATAGCACATTTGAACCTGCCTGCGCCACGGGTATAATGCTAAATAATATATATAGGGGCAGTCTTGAGCTGGCATTCATTTTGGTAGAATATTAGTCTTCGTCGTTAAGAGGCAGTAATTAGGGAAAGTGTTGATACATCATTGATAGGGCCAGTTTGAGCCGACATTGGTAATCAAAATGCTTGGGAAAGTGTTGAGACGGTATATAGCGACAGAGAGTCATTGGTGACAGTCGTGCTAAAGAGGCATTGTCAAAGTCACAATACCAGGGCGGTGTTTCATCGTTATTGATCGAGTCACAATGTTAAAGACGATGCTGAGCTGCCAATAATAAAATTCACAAGCCTATCAGCCTCAGGTTCACAATTGGATTGGTTAGACCACAGACCACTGAAACTTAGGTACTGTTGTATAGCTTGATATTCTTTTGGCACATTGCCATTGTCAATTGCCACTTGCCAGGTATTGAACTAACCCATGAAAAAGCTCGAGGTCACATGATATACAAAATGGTAGACGAACCAGAAAATGTAAACAGCGAGATTTCAACATGAAAATTGTCAACAAAAACACCTTTAATTACGGACTTGATCTTCTCTGCAAAAGATTGGATACGTAATCCAACACATGGGGATGACGAAGGTATAGTTGTCATTAAAAAAAAGGAAGTGACTACTTGGCTAGCCCGGCTTACCAAACAGCGACTTTTTCTTGTCCTGAATGGAGAGTCGAACTCATTAATATTAAAGAAAAGTCTCCAGCTCGCCAAACAGGGTAGATTTTTTACCTGTTTGGCAAGCCCGGCTGGCCGAACAGGGTGGCTCTTTAGTGCTGTTTGGCAAGCGGCTCTCCAAACAGGACAAAAAAAGATGCCTGTTCGGCGAACGGCTTGCCAAATAGACCCGGCCTAAAAAAAGCAATCTTACGGACCAAACCGCTACCGTAGTCGTTTCAATGTTCAACGTTCAGCCCTTCGATTCAAATTTACCGCCTGAAAACTGAGAAGGCGGTACCGCACTCATGGAAATCAATGACGCAATACTCTATAAGACCACGTCGAAATTATCCTCAAAAATAAGAAATAAATTGCAATAACGATATAAAACGCGCATACATGGATTTTGGCGAAAAACACCAGGTTTGTCAATCACGTCCTATTTTACAATTCGGCATTTTCAAAGGGAAAGGTTCTAATTCATGAAGTGAATATACTCTCAACAATGTGAGCATATTTTCGTCATTCCCGCATAACTGTTCAACAGTCAACGTCCAACGACAATCCCACTCGACAAATGGTAATATCAATTCATGTCAAATACCTTGACAACATTTTATTTAATTTTAAAAGAAGTTATCGAGTAAACGGACATCATCCAAAATATCCACGAAATAAACGGACAAATGACCACAAAAATACCTTTTCTCAAAAAACTAGCGATTTATACCAAATAAATTTGACGGGAAACAGAAGAACTACGGCCGAAGCCGAGCTTTCAGGAATGTTCGTGATGTGCATTTGGATCTTCTACTGAATTATACCCATTACCCACAGTGTACGAATCGAAAGCGTGGAATTCTCTGCAGAAAACGTGGGTTGCACGTCATGTGAAAGCGTTCAGTTGGATCAGCATATAAAATATCCGGACGAAAAAGTCTGAACACGATTCATGAGCCACTGACCTCCGCAGCGCACTGTATACCAACGCCAACATAGTACTCTAATTTCTTCGGTTTATCTGTTTCTGTTTCTGTTTCCGCTAACAGAGGAGTAACGGCGCTGGCTGCTGCTCGGGCTCTCCTCCCTCTATGATGCCTCTCAAAGTTCCTGCGGTTAGGACGCCTAGCTCACGTTGGTTAAATAACCACTTGTCCCGTCCTCTTTCGTGTCTCCTCCGTCCGTCTCCATACGTCTATCCTCTCTCGACGAGTCGCTCTGTCGACCAGTAGGTGGTGGCTTCAGCTATCTCTTCCTCAATGAGGAGCGATTCCACGGTGGCAATGACGTCCGCCGGTGTCCGCGTTAGTTCGCCGAAGGTTTCTGCCATCCCTGCGAGCTTGTCGGCCCTCTCGTTATACTTAATTCCAGCGTGACCTGGGATGTAGGTTACCGTAATCGCAGCAGAGATGTTGTCCAGGCAGTCCTTCCATTCGACTTGTACTTGGCCCTTTTCCACGCGGCTGACCAGGCTCAGGGGGTCAGTGAGGGTCGCAACCTTCTCACCAGGAGTAGAGTTGCGCTTCAGCCATACGAGAGCGTCACCGAATGCCTCACACTCCGATCGATAGCTGCTGGAACGTCCCGCCCTGGCAGTGGACCACTCGAAGTGTAGCTTATTGTCCCTCCAGACAGATCCAGCCCAGGCAGTGGTAGTGCCCCTCACGGAGCCGTCTGTGGCAATGATGGTCGTGAAGCCTTCCTCCTCTAGCCATGCCCTGACAAGACTCTGGTTGCAGTCACCAGTACTGTCGCGCCAACTCCTGTCACCAATCTTCATCACGCTGAGGTTGTTGCCTCTGTAGTCTGTCCAGTTGATGAAATGTTGCATCATGAGGTCTGAGGCTGCACTCTTTTCGTTGCGCTTTATAACAGATGTCGCAAGCCGGTGGTTTTACGTCCATGTGAACAGTGATGGCTCAGTCACTGCTCGAGACGGGCCGGGGAAAACCTAACTGGCCTGGGGCTGCCAAGCTAAAGCGGGCGGTATTTCCCATGGGGTAAAGGCCCCTCCCACTGTCATACCCTGAGCATGGCCCACCCCCGAGACGGCCATTAGGGGCAGTTATAACCCGATCTACAAGGACCGCTGCTTCTCACGTGTAGCCAGGGCGGGCAGCTCACGCCCTTGATAGGTGTTAGCTGGCCAGTGGGAGGAAGAACCCCTCATGTGCCCTTAGCCGTTGAAGTAGTCAAGTACTTTCATCCGCTGTTGGATGCTAACGGTTTATCATCAGGTAGATTTTATAATACCAGCTTGAATTTCTCAAAATGCCTTTAATTTGTGATTGTGCGCAGTGGCACAAATGAGTTGTAAAGTATAGAATGATGCAAACGCCGTGGTTTCATAAAATCAACTGAAATATATTTATAACTTAGAAAACAAGCATAAAGGTTTACAGGTTATTAAAAGATAAAGAAGCCTGATTGGCTAATGGTGATCGTAAAGTAGGAAGCTAAGTAGCTTTCAATCATGGGATGTGCGAGTTCCGGTCGCCACAGTGATCTCGAATATAAAATTCTATAGATCTTGATGGTGGAATATCAAATTTGAATAAGTATTAAGTCAAAGCATTGAAAATTGACAAACTAAATACGTTTAAAGTCTGGTTCATCAGCAGGCTATTTTTCTTAACATGTTTGATTATTTTCCAATTTTAGCTCTTAGATAGTAGAAAAACGCGTGAGTGCACGCTGAGATCCGAGTTCGTGTCACCCCGCTATAAAGACGCAACGTCATTTCCATTTATCGTCACAGTTGCGGGGTAATCAAGCGCCATCAGCGTGACGTCGGACAAATCTATATCAGCAGCAGGACGTCAAAGGGTAGATCCTAACTCAGGAAACGCCTTACTAGTGCATCGTTCCGATTGGGAATATTCCGCTAGCCATTTTATTTCGTCAGTCACCAGTAATTTTTTTAAATTATGCGGTGACCTATTAGGCATATGGCATATTCGAAGAATGTTAAAGATTTTGATAAGTATAGGTAATAAACTTGGTACAGTAGAACCTCTCTTAACGGACACCTCTCTATTACGGACAACCTCTCCATTCAGTACACTAGCTTGGTCCCAAATTGGTTGTTTCCATTCAATTTTACCTCTAATCAGGACACATCTCTATTAAGGGCAGCACTTGTCAGTCCCGAGGGTGTCCTTAATAGAGAGGTTCTATTGTATTTAACGAATAAAGGTTTTGTAGTACCACGTCACACTGTATCTCTTATTCACGTCACAATGCTGCCTCTTCCGAATTCTTGGCCGGTATAAAATATGTGAAGTTTGGGCGGGGGTGGGGGGGGTGGGGCATTTACCTGCCCTTTCAACTTTCTCAGAATAAACTGACAAAGTGGGGTCCCCCCGCCATTCCAGAGGATAACATTAACACTATCAGGAACAAATCCATATGATGGAGATTGGGTAATTTTCAAGTTCAAGCCTGGGATTAGATAACCCCACATAATGGGAAGGCCCAAAATACCATTCATGTCAGCCCAAAATACACAGTTGAAGAAATGGAAAGTGTGATTATACCATCATAATTTATCAAAAGAATCAATTAATTGTGTTTGTACAAATAAATATGAAAGTACAATACAAATGTATGTGTTCCTCACATAGCAAACTTCTCAACTCCGAAATTCCTTTCGGTTTTACCTCGCATTATCAGTATATGCACCAATCATACATGTTATGCTGCCAAATACGTCAAAATCACTATTAAACATGGTTTAATTATAAAAAGTAGTTGATTTTACCTTCAGTCATACAGGATTTGGCACTTTTGTGCCGAATTTATAAGTTTTTAAGAAATGACTGCTGACTGGCGAAATAAAATGACTGGCGGAATATCCACACTTTATCGTTCCACATGGAAATGCATGGAGAGCTAACTCGGGTCATATCGGAGTCAACTTCGGAAAGCGCGATAATTCAGCCAGATTTTGAATTTTCACTTTTTTGTGCAACTTGTTGATGAAAACTACTAAAGTACTTAATGTTGAATAGGCGGTGACTGGGCAGCCGACAGCTGGGTAATATTGCATGCCCTTGATAATGCCAATGGTCCTTCAAATGTATTTAGAGACCAATTTGACGATATATAAAGCCAAAGAAATTAGAGTTGGTGTTAATAATTTTTACAGATACAACTACCAATAGTGTGTCAATTATATTTGCATTACTGTATTTTAAGTGAAAGCCTAACCGATACAGTGCGGAGGCCAATGATTTCGTCCCAATATTTTATTACTGATCTCTGGGCGCTCTCACTCCAAATGCATCATATGGTGTCAGTAGAGAATGTCTCGCTTTCGCGTTGTACACTGGGGTAATGGGTACATGTTTATTCAATAAAAAGTCCTGTCACCTTTAACAGAATCTAAATTCAAGGAGCACTTTTAAGTTAGCACGTGATGAAATAACACATTTGACAGGGACCGTATTAATAATACCGTATGTTCCCCTTTTAAGAAATCCTATCCGTTGCCTAGATTTAAATAACGAAGAATGGGGTAATAGTAGCCCCGGTTTAATTGTAGCCCCTGCCTATGATTTTGACTGATATCCCCATGCATCAAACAATGCAGGGGCTACAAATAAACCGGGGCTACAAATACCCCATTCTACCAGAACTCGAGCTAAATGAGCGAGAACAATCTTGTGTTATCAAGCATACGCAGCGCCATCTGCTATAAGCACAATGAACTTTAAGCATCACTTGGCATTAATCAGCCATCTCGAGTTCAGATCCAGCTAATAATATACAAAGTAGTAAACTCTGAGTGTGTGTACTACATGTATCCAAGATAAATAAATACAATAATCAGCCTCCTTAGTTAATATAAGATCGACCAAGGAATACAACATGGTGTCATCAGAAGTCATGGCAGGATTATATGAACAGTTAAAGTTACATGAACAACTTTATTGCGGATGGAAAAGTAGTGATCTTTTCAATGGCCGATATTAATGGTCAGTGATCTGGATATGATAAGTAGCAAGAGCGGCTTCCAACCTACAGATCTAAGACTCTCGTAAAAGTGTGATGTGCAACGGTCGGGCAGCAACATCTTTATAAACTCTATGATTGAAAACATGATACATGTACATTGTTTTATCGTGTCCAGAACATTACAAGTGTTCCAGAAGAGATTCCGGCTATTTCCGACTCACATTTTAGAATAACCGGTCAAACCATTTCAAACGAACCAATCAGCACGTAGCCTTGGAGGGTGGCGTATCACATAATGTAGTCATAGAGAAGTCTATAGAGGATATACTTCAATAGCATTTCAAAAAGACATCTTACAGACACAAACAGGAAATCTTGATACCGAGATCCGGTCGATGTTCAGGACCATCTAATCGACCAATTTGGCAAGGTCATAGTACACACTAGCGTCAGGCGGAAACTGACTGCGAAGGTTGCCCCGCAAAGGATCAGGAGTGTAAAAAATGCGGCAAGCTTGGTCACTGGGGCAAAGTTTGCCTTCACAACCGTGATCGTGAACACAGGCCCACTAATAACGCTACAGGACGAGGCAGAGGGAGAGGCAGAGGCCATGGTCATAGGAGCCAGACTCAACATCAAAACAAAGGACGCGGAGTACACGCCGATTATCAACACGCTGGTTTTTTCCTCTGAATTCGAAGGAATATCGTTTAGCGCACTAGCTCTAGTCTTTTGAAACAAACACTCTCACGCAAATCAGCCCGCAAAAAAAAATTCAGCATACGCCGCATTAACATTCAACCACATCCCGGAAAACATGTACAACTTCGCGGAAACGCCATCACCGACGCGCAAGGAAACGTGATGCCGCTGAGGACATAGAATAATATGTAGCCAGAGAAAGTTAATCGCGAGGGAAAACCTATTAACACTACGCCATCGAACATAAAGCTAATTGCATACAATAGTACCGAAATTCCCCAGTATGGCACTATCACAATGCCATGCCGATATCAAGGCACAGAAAGGACACAACCTTTTTAATAGCGGACACCAGTGGTCTCGTTATTTTCGAGATCGGCCTACCAACATGCGTCTCACACGGATTAGTTCAACTCAACTGTGAAGTAAAGTTAGTGCCCAGGACACAGCATATCCGAAAATTCACTCTTCGAAAGTACTCCGTGAACTATACCCCCACTGCTTCGTGGACCTGGGAAAAATCAGGTAAACACAAGATTACGTCAAAAAAAAGGACTGCTAGTCAGTCATTCACGCTACGTGAACCTCTTGCCGAATTAAAGCGTATGATTCAAATGGAAGTCATCAAGCCCATCAATGAAGCCACAGATTGGAGATCCAGTATCGCTTACAAGCCAGAGGATCGCTCAGGATATGTCTCGACCCCAAAGATTTAAACAAACATCTGATCGAAGCGACGCATGCATCAAACGTCGACCCTCGAAGAACTGTACATATCATTTCGCCGGCGCGAAATTCTTCAGCAAACTCTACGCAAAATCAGGATATTGGTCAACTGAACTGGATGAGGAAAGCCAAGCGGCGTTAACAACGTTCAATAGCCCTTTGGGCGCCACTGTTTTCGCCGTCTGCCATTTGGTCTAAGCATCTCGCAGTACCTGTTCCAGCGTAGGATGGATGAGATCCTGGAGGGATTAGAAGGAGTAGTATCTATCGCTGATGATATTATCATATATGGGACGACTGAGGAGGAACACGATAGGAACCTTCACAAGCTGATGCTACGTGCGCGTGAAAAAAAAGACTAATTTTCAATTACGTAAAATCAACCCGAAATCACGCCGTTTTGCGGAAACTTATACGGCCGAGATGGTGTAGGCCCTGGAAAGGTACAAGCAATTAACGAGCTAGCGACCCCAATCAGTGTCAAGACACTAGTCTTTCCTTGGTATGGTAACATACATAGCTACCAAAACTCAGTGAGTTAACCGCACCACTCAGAATACAATTGCAAAAGGACGTTGATTTCCAATGGAATCTCGAACAGCAATCCGCATCATCAGATCTGCAAAACTGCAACCGGGCACTCAGTTATTTTAACCCGAATGACAGACAGTCATTCAGGTCGACGCAGGCCTCTACGTGTCCGGAAAATAATTCATGATTGTATCAGATCACCGCCCGCTTGAAATGATCTGCTAAAATAATCAGACAGCTGCACACGCACGATAAAAAAGATGCTATTGCGCCTGCAGAGACACGATTACGACATAACATACGTACCAGGGTGCGAAATGATACTACCTGACAGCTTGTCTCGCCTTCCGAAAACGAAACCAGATCCAGAGATAAATTTAAACGTGAAAGTCTGCCTGGTACAGTTTAGTGAATCTAAACTGATCACCCTCAAAAAGGAAACCGAAAAAGATGAAAAATGAGTGCCGCTTTGACCACTAATCGTCCGTGGATTCCCCGCCTGGCAAAAGGATATAGCGCCGAACCTTAAGACGCGACAGAGGATAGCCTAATCCTAAAGGGACCACAAATCGTAATCCCCGACGCACTTCGATCAGACTATCTCAAAGCAATCCATTAAAGCCACCAAGGCATCACCATAGGCCAACAACGAGCCCGAAGCGCCAAGTACTGGCCAGGAATACATCGTGACATTGAGAACATTGCAAAATACTGCATTCCGTGTTAAACACATCAGGCGGCACAATCAAAGGAACCGCTTGATCCGATTATACCAAATGTCCCGAATATACCAATGCACACGATTGGGACGGACTACGTACATTACGCTAACAAGGATTACCCAGTAATATCCGATTATTACTCCAAGTTCCCATTTGTCGAGGAAATAAAGGACACTTCAAGCAAAGTAACAATAATAGTGAATGAGAAAATGTTTGCAACGTTTGGTATCCCAAACACCATAATCTCAGACAACGGTGGACCCGTCATTGGCGGACGTTACCAAACAATGGTCATCAAACTCGGCATAAACCACGAGACCAGCTCCCCAAACAATCCAAGTCGCATGGCTTCATTGAAAACAAGATAAATTTCGCTGAGAAAATGATTGAGAAAATTGCGAATTTGAAAACATCACTACTGGCGCACCACACAACGCTCTAAGGCCCGAAATTGCCTTCGGCAGCCGTAGTGATGTTCAAAAGGAAAATATCCAACAGTCTGCCAACTCATATCCGATCAAAAGAAACAGAGGCCGAAATCAAAAGTAGGCAGCGGTCACAAAACAAAAACCACAGCTTGGTACAATCAGGACGGTAAGGAGCTACCAGAACTGTCCCTGCAACAGCCGATTTTCTATCCCGACGAGGCCAAGCGCACTTGGCCACCAGGTTGGTCATTGTTGGTATTGGCCCAAAACCTTGGTCATAATTATGCCATCACCTGCAGCATCAATGGTAGATTACTACGCCGGAACGGGAGCCTTCCAAGGCCAAGCCATGTAACCTTCGATCTTCCAGCAGACAACAACAGATTCGATGCATACGAACCAAATATGCACTCCCACAACAAGACAGAGCAGAGCAGGCCTAACGTACCTGAGTTGGGTGTGGTCGTACCTCAAACACCTGCCAGCCCAGAAAAGAACGTACCAATTCCTGCAACAGCAGGAAACAATGCGCAAGAACCAACAAAACCCGCCGATCGCAACGTGAAAGGCGACCTCCAAATTGGATGGACGATTTCCAAATTGGATAAACGATTATGTCAGGTGACATGCTGGTCCCCTCTCCCTGTATTTTCGGTGTATTCCTGTTTCGCCTATTCCTGTTCCGCCTATTCCTGTTTCGCCTATTCCTGTTTCGCCTAATTCCTGTTTCGCCTATTCAAATGTATTGCTAACCTCCCCACAGACGTAGGAATATGAACCGTCCCTTACTGACCGACCAAACCCGAGGAGAGCCACATATGTACGCATTGAAACAATACGTCAATGGAGAGAGGGACATAATGAGTTACGTTGATGCCATCAGTTACCTTGTCTGACATAATATCATGATAGGTATTTTCCACCTTGTTTGACTTTATATGTGCTGTACCTACATGTATATTATGACATGGGTTTTACAGCTGATTTTGATCAAATAATTATGAGAATGTACAATATTATGTATTTTTATCAAAAACTCATGAATTCAGTTTTCATAAAATAAACGACTGCTTTACTCTACTTAATCTATTAGTTTTTACTGTGTGTCAGTATGGTCCTATGGTCCTATGGTCAAATAAGTCCCGGACTGTCCCCGCTTTCAAGGTGACTCTTTCAAAACGGTCATGGCATAACAAAGTTGATGGCATTTGATTAGTCAAATTGTCATCACATCGTTAACATCATCCAATTGTCCCCTCACATTTTCCCCATAAAATGGACATGCATCCCTAAGGTTCCCCGTGGGAGAGTCGATTTATTGTAGGGGTACTGGAAAGTAGGCGAAACAGGAATAGGCGAAACAGGAATAGGCGAAACAGGAATTTTGTAGGCGAAACAGGAATAGGCGAAACAGGAATAGGCGAAACAGGCATAAACCGTATTTTCTTTGCTTATGTTTAATTAGTCTTAGAGGCATATAAAAATTCAGAACTGTGTTGATGAACTCATGAACTCCAAGAACATCCTGGTAAAAGCTCAACTTGCCGCCAGAACACTGTGACAAATAAATGGACAGTTTACAGTCAAATCGCTCAGGTAACGTCACTTACAGTGAAGTCAGAAATTCAAGACGACGATCATTGAGATGATAATATCATGTCACAACTAAACCTTTTTTTTAAATATGCATTGAGCATTGTAATTTTTGGTAAAAAATTTAAAAACAATGCACTGGTACAAATTTTCTTGTCTGCCGTCATTATAAAATCATTCTTAATGAAGGGGATTTGGTATCATCAATCATACGCAGCGCCATCTGCTATAAGCACCATTAACATTTGCTTTTTAAAGAGGCCTATCAAGCGCTTTGAGCGGCCAGTTAATGGTTGGATACTGCGCTATATAAGACTCGTATTATTATTATTATTATATTAAACTGTAAAGCATCACTTGTATTAATTAGCCATATTGCGACGATATTTGGAATTGGGTACCCAATCTAGTATTTTTATTCTGTGTTCTTCCATGGCTGTCAGTAAACCCAGACACCCAGGATCGTTAGCTGCTTGAGTTTCAACACCTTTCTTCTTAATTGATCTCTTCTATTATTTTATTATCTCTATCTGTTAAGATGTTTGATCTCTTTTGTAAGCTGCTGCCCTAAACCCTGTCTAGTAATCTTGTATTGATACAGCTGTGTGCTGATTGGTTGTTTCCTTAATTACCGAGTGCTAGTTGGTTCAGAGCCTATTTACCCATCAGGGGTGAGGGTAATTTAGATGTTTTGAGCAAGTCCTGGCAGATCCAGAAATCAACTCGTGAAAGGTCTGTTATCCTCACTCTGTAGCTAAACAAGATACTCTCTTGAAAAGCGCCAGAGTTTTTTGCCCTGTGATGTTTCGGTGTTGTTTGTAAATGAGAAGTTTTGGTGACGTGAGTGATAAATAATGTGAGTAGATATTTTAGTTGGTTTAGTCTTTGGGTTCGAGTTCAGAGTTGCGACGTTTACGGTGACTAACTATATAAGCCCCTTCACCGCTACAATATAAAGGCTCAACTCTCTCCCGAGGTCAGATTCAGCTAAAATGCACAATTGGTGATTTCAAAGTCAGTTTTGCATTTAACAATGACCTTTAGTGTTAGAGTTATTGTTAGTCTATAGTCGTTAATCTTGGAGTCTGATTAAAAAAGTATTACTATGTGTTTAATAGCTTACGCTAAAACTTGGTTTTATCATATCCAAGTGAAACACTTACACTTATCCTTTCTAAAACACTGGATTTGAAATCTGGTTATGAGTTAGTTTCAACGCCTAGATTTAGTGTCATCCCACTTCAAAATAAATCGTAGTGTTAAATTAACACCCAGGAATGTGGTTTTAATCCCAGCTTGGTGTTACAGTCTCAGAGGAAGTAGTGCAGTGTACTACCACAAACACAAATGCCTTAGGCATTATCACCAACCACAATTCAAAGTTGGTGCTAGAATCAAGCAGCAAAGATGATATTTGTTCCTTTCCAAGAAGATGGAGCTGGCGTTTTGAATGATGATGGTAATCGACAGCGGAGGAGACCTACCCATGTATGACGGGCAGCGGCGTCAACCGAAGAAATTCTGCCCGAGGCAACATCGAAAAAGGCAACAACCACAACGAACCCAAAATCTCTTAGCAAAACACTAGAAAAGCACATGTTTCTTAGTATCAGTGTTTTTATCTTGGTTTTAGTTTTATGTTAGTTTTACCAGAGATTACACCTGTCCTTAATTAGTTTAAAAACTATTTTGAAACGGGATTAAGACTAACACCTATTGTTACACTCACACTCAGCATGATTTCATGGTTTAATCAATGGTTTTTGAGTGTAAGATGTGGTGTTTAAACCACATCTTAAAACTGTCTTAGAAATCGCCCAATGTAGTCAACTCTTAGTGTGTGTATTATTAAAGATCAATTATACAATAACCATCCTCCTCATTTCATATAAGATCGACAAAAGAATACAACAAACAACTCTACTCAAGCGAAATTGTGTTTTCTAAGAGGCAACGCAGACAACAAATGAACAAAGCGAAAAAAACAGACGACGGCGCGATGGAAAAGAAAATAAGGACGAAAGCTATGGAAACCCCAACAAAACACTCAGGTGAGTGAAACAAGTGTTACAGCTAAGTTGTAGCAAACGTCAGAAATGAAACTCGACAACAAAGTGAATATACAGGCATGACAAGCAGCAAAACTAATTAAAGTCAAAATCTTCCTCTACTCGCTGAAGCACGAGCTGTGGATGGCCAACAATACTAAAAAGTGAAAGGAGAGTATGTAATGTTTGTGTTGGCATGTACTTTTTTTCTTATTTTGCACTACATGTATACTTCGAGTCGAAATCGTCCTTTTCGCTGATGCATTAAAGCTGGCCATTTCCACATACTAAAGTGAAAGGATAGTCCGTGTATACAACTACATGTAATTACTTTCATTTTGCAGACAGGTGATGCACTCTGGAAAGGGTTATCTCTATTGCATGAAGTGATTCATACATGTAGCAATCCTCCAATTCTTTGCATGAGAAAGTGATGTCGACGAGGAGCCTAAACCACTGGAGCCAGCAAAACGCCGAAAGACAAACAGTAGTCTTGGGCAGACTATTGATTTCATGCAGAAAACCGAGACGAATAAAGACTATAGTAAATGATTTTACTTCAGTTTTGTACAGAAAGGCCTAGTGTAAATGTACATGGGGTTTTCAGTAAAAGCAATTGCTAGTCTTTATTCATATCACCCCATGACTTTGGGAGAGAGATCTGCAGTTGAATAAAAAGCAGTTTGAACTCGACGAAATGAATTCAAGTAAAAACGGGAGGAGTGGCTTTGACGAATGGAACCTAAAAGGGAGGAAAACAACTTTTGATTCTCTATGTTGAAAAAAGTTCGTAATGGACAAGTAGGCTGATTTGGCCCTGCCCTGTGCGGTCAAGTAGACCAGGTCATCGCTTTAAGGGCTTGTTAAAGCAAGAAATTACACTGATCTCCCATTGATGACCAATGCACATTTTCTTGCTGGAAACTGCAACATCTGCAGACAACTCCTCGACATCGTTTGGAATCAAAAGTAGGCAGCAGTCTGTTTCGTCACCCTCTATTGAAAATCTACTGAAACGATGTTGTTTCCGGCATGGTAGCCCGGTTTTCTCACAGAGTGGATAAGTGTCTGGATGAGGATGTTGCCCAAACCTGTGGTCGATTACATCTTTGAATGTAGAATGACTGAATTCGCAATCGGTGCATACGAACGTGTTACGTGGATGGAATGACCGAAATACAAAATAAAGGAAAATATAGTTGTCAATGATTTAGTTTTGTAAATAATTCCGTATGTGGAGCGTCGGGGGAAAGATATTTAGCCAAACAGATTTGCAAATTTTGCAGGCTGTGGCGTCAAAAACACCATCGTGCAATAATTATTCTATCACTACAAGTGTAACCATAGCGGACAGTCATGACAGTGCACACAGGTTACCATCGTGGACAGTCTGCCTGTGGCTGACGATTTGGACTTTATGATATTAGTTTTAGATTCAGTTTGAAATTTCGATATTTGATTAATTGGTATCAAGTCTGTGTTTTATAAATGAACAGTAAAGCATTTACTTCCGGGATCCTTGAGAATAAGATTTTCCGGGCAATACACTTGGGTTAAATACATTGTAAATAGAGCCTAATTGGATCGGTCAGATCAAGGAAGTTTGTGTTGGATTGAGGAATTCAAGTTCTTATGGTTCGTGGGTGGAGAGAAATTGTATATTGCCATAGTAATGAAAGACATATTCTATCAATTGTGTTGCTAGGCTTGGCGGCACATCGTAAAGAATGCTTTGGACTTTCCTTCTGCTGCCTCTTGTGTAGGCGGATAACTTCCGTTCTAAGTAATAAGTAATTTGCTGTAATCTTTACCGATGAGCAATTGTACGATTGTAACCCCTTGGTGGTCCTGAACGGAAGAGGGCCTGGTCTCTCCGAATCTCGCCCACTCACGCCCACGCTTCGCATCAAATAGGAATCTCGATTTGAAGTATTCAGTGTAAAGGTAGATTCTGAAGTGTAAGGATTTCACTTCTTCATTCAAGTGTCGGACACCGGAATAGAGCTCGGAACAGCAGAAAATTTCATCCGTCTTCATGTTAACAGGATGCAACACAGGCTTTGACTAAACAAAGGTCCCAAGCATGGTTTTTGCCGTTAGAAAAAAGTCTACATCACAGGTAACTAGACATAATTCTG
The DNA here is from genome assembly GCF_910592395.1 of Lineus longissimus. Taxonomy (NCBI): domain Eukaryota; kingdom Metazoa; phylum Nemertea; class Pilidiophora; order Heteronemertea; family Lineidae; genus Lineus; species Lineus longissimus. The sequence continues at coordinate 3,922,797 of NC_088321.1, forward strand.
TAGGGCTTTTGAATGTTAGAGTAACAAGGCCCTAATAAAGCACTTTGAAAAAGTTGTGCTTGGAAAAAACACACGTCAGATAAGAGCGATGAATTAAAGAGATGGATGGAACATGGTGAAATGAAATACATGCCGTTGGGACAATAGTAGGCAAGATCTTTCCAGTTGTAAAACTCGACTTGATGTTTAGATATACAATATGATAATCACAAGATTTTTGTGAGCGCAGATAGATGGTAGTGGGAGAAGAACAACTGACTCCTCAGCTTTAACAGCGTTCGAGATCGATCAAGTGTCTTTTCCCTGGAAAGAAATTCTAAACAGACAATAACGACTCCCTTCCGTGGTATAACGTCGTTCAACTATTAGAAAAGATGACTGCCCTCGGGACGAAATCACTGCTGTACATAAGCTACCCGAAACAAAGTACCACCGCTCAAGAGTTAGCTATGACAGGACACTATGGAACGATGTCATCAAAAAGGCGAATAGCTTGTACGGTACAGAATCACCATGCTGGTCAATATGCCTACAAAATACTATAGCGCTGGCAGGGCGCAATCTTTGGTTTATCGCGAAAGTTTTGTTCTTGTGCCTCAGTCTCATCTCAAACTAACTTTGGTAGAGGACTTCTGTGATAAACAAAAGTGCGAACTGTAAGTTTCGTAATTGGTATGACGCTAAGGAGGAGCCATCCCGTTCCCGTCGCCGAACGAATTAGACGAAGTTATATTCATTTGTTGAACACGGTTGCTATATACAATATACGCTTAGTGTCACCTGAATGCTGAAAACCTCTTTTACGACCCACGAGGACAATGCGTAGCACCAAGGGATATCCTTTTTGCCATAAGCAACCAGACGCAGATCCACACGAGATTAAGCCAGACAGGTAATGCCAGATTTTTAAAGTCCAAATTTAACCATAATTATTGGATGCATAATCAATATAGAAAGGAAGAAAAAAAAGAAGCATTTCACGTACTTTGCCAGCTTTCCACCACAGTACTGCTCTCATATCTATAGTTCCATATAGTAAACAATATTAGAAAGGATGTTGTTTAAAATTGTTTCAGTCAAGAAGATTTCAATTAAGATTTATAAGGCAAGTTGATATTCATTTAGTTCCAATGTTCCAGGTCGTTCTATATTTGCACGACGAAGAAAAGACTTGAGCACGAAGTGATGGAGGCCGGTCATGTCGACACGACTAGGAACAGTCTAGTAAACTGCACGAATATCTTGCATGGTCCACTTCAGACAAGAACAATGATATCCGAGGTATGATCAGGCAACCTGTGAATCTTTTGCATTTATTCTCCGAGTAAATGCCTAAAACAGTTATAAGGTTCTTTCAAGTGATGTCCATGCAATTTTTTTGCTGATCGGGGTAACATGTTTACAGAGCAAAGACGGATTATTTTTTTGAAATTGCTATTTGTTTTATGTACAGAAATCACATCTTTGATTGAAAGGAATGAGGTCAAGGCCAACAAAAAAGAAGGGCAGGCTTCTCGATCTGGACCTAATGCTGCAGCCAGAGGAGCACAGCCTTTACTTAAAATCCGTTATCGCATCAATGAATCTCAAATACCAGCGCACAAACGTTTCGGGATCTAAGATCCATGTAATCCAAGGACAATGATATGCAATAACAGCCTCATCCTAATTCATTGCGCCTCCGCCAATTCCTGACGCAAGGCTGGATTGAAGCTGTTATATACACGTCGGACAAATACTTATGTATTATCATATCGCTTCGTTTATTCGTTATCTTTCGTTTATTTACGTTACAGACGATTTGATGCAACTTTCACAAAACATAAAACATTTTGCGATCGTGCATAAATTCGTTGGTCCCGATTCACACGGGCCGTGGTGACGAAAACGACCAAAGACAGGATGTGACATTCACTATCACAACAGTAGCTACGTTTTCAATACGTTGACCGGATCGATCGACCACCAAAATATCTCGAAATCGCGCAGGGAGGCTTGTGGTTTTCCCAGACTGATGCAATAAATGATTACCGTACATTAACACTACCATCCCCTGTCAACCAACGTATTAGCAAAATTGTCGCTTTTTGAAAAGTAACGAAGAATGCATTATCATTGATCATGCAGAACTTTATGGATGGTTGCCGAAATATCAAATTCCTTGAAGTGCTGTTTGCCGCAATTGTGTGAAACGTATCTTTACTGTAAACACTCTAAATAACCCTTGAATTTTGGCAAATGGGCAACGGCTCTCTACGAGGTATTTGCCAGAAAATTTGGTAGGTTTCATACAAAAGATCAAGGCAGAATATCCAAATCATGTTTTATTAAAGACGTAAATGGGTACAGAATCAACATACTGGGAACATACCCTCTTGTGGTAGTTCATCAGGCTGCTTCTCATTTAAATGTCTTCTGACAACCTTTACACGAGTAAAAATGGTCCTGATGAAGGCCATGCTCATATATTGGTTACTCAGGTTACGTTAAGAGATGAGCTTGTTTCAGCAGACATTGCACACATACTCTTTGCTCCTGTTGGCATCGGGTGTCCTACAAAAGAAGAAATAGACAGTGATCAAGCAATTGATATTTAGCAAGTAGTTTTAGGCTGACCTAGAGGAGTTGGGGTCATATAAATTTAATACGTCTGAATGATGAAGAATCTAATTCCTGATATGTCTTCCTTTAGAGCAGCATTTTTATATCAATATGAAATAAAATAACTCACCTGCTGTGTCGTATTTATGGGAATCCATGTTTGTCTTGTTGGTAAACGATCTGTCACAGACCGGGCACTTGTGGCGCTGGATGTAGATGGACCATCAACATAATCCTCATTATTTGGACTTCTTTGCCCTGATCCTCTGTGGCATTTGGTGACATATTCTCGACCTTCTTGCCGTGGTGCTTCGATGAGGTGGTGATGAAGTCCTTATTTCTCTTCTTATCTTCATATTTAACCAGTCGATAGATATGATCGATAGATATGATTGCCATAGAACAATGCTATTTGGATAAGTTTTGGAAACAAGGAAACGGGGGTATGAAAATAAAAATTGAAAGATGATTTTTTTTCCTACGTTTTTAAAAATCACCCGATTTCAATATTTTATGTCAATTCATATTCTTTGATATTTATTAAGTACTTTTACCCAATTTTTTATCTGAAATACACAATTTAAGCCAGTTCCCATTGTATTTTCTTTATATAATTTTGTGTCTGAATATCTTTGAATTCTTCAACCCATAACACTGAGGTGCGGAAATTTAGGAAGAAAATGCAAAAAACTAAAGAATAATGTTAATATTTCTTGATTTTTGGAATGGGAATGAGATCAACAATATTTTGAGATTGTGATGCTGCAAGAAATTTTGAAATCGGATGATTTTTCATTAGAAAAAATTACACATTTTTGAATAATATCAGTTTTTTTCATTTCCCCTTTTTCAAAAAATAAACAGACATTGTTCTAAGACAACATATTTATCGATAAAAGTTAGAAACGTGAAATGCGTAGCTCTTTCGGTTAAGGAGGCATTCTTGTGTATTTGGGGTCTTTTTTAATACTTTTAAACGCTAATATGTTTTGCATGTGGAGGAGCCAAGCCCGCTGGGGCAGATGTGGGCCTCACGATAGGTTCATGCAGTGCCCGCAGGGGGCTAAGCGTATTAACTGTTTGTCTTGCCGTTCCCGCGAGCGCATAAGACACAACTTCATATAGTCGCTTTTATATGAAAATACCTCAGTTGTGTCCCAGGCGGGGGCAGGTCGGAAGAGGTCGGGAAAAAAACAACAGAAGACCAGTCCTGGCCCCGACGTTATCATGCACACACTCACCTACACCATATGAAAGTACATGGGCTGTAACATAGGCCTGAGCAAATAGATATTCTAAGTGGGAATGTTTTGGCGAAAAATGAATTTGTGCAATAGTAATTCCCATGGCATAATCTGAAGGATTGCTTGAGAGATGTAGGTCACAAACGCCCAATATTCAAAATTGCCTTTTTAAAATAGCAGTTGTCAAACTCCTAGTAAGCCCCTGCAACCACTTTAGGCAAAGGATACATGTAGAACTTACAATGGAGGAGGTCGACCTAAAATACGCCCGACTGACCGCGGTTCTAAAATCTAACGGAATGCGGCAGGACAACTCTATGCTCCACTAGAAAAGCTTAACAACTCCAGAGTATTTTTGTTATGCTTGTTGCGGAACAAAGATGGCGGACGGCGTTACACGGACTGAAAATCTGCTCCGATTTTAACTCCCATTTTCCGGATTTAGCCGATAGTAAGTGTCTCAAACTTGACGAAAATAACAGTGAACTTGTTGTCTTTCGACTACAATATGCCAGGCCAAAATTCTGCACAGCCGGATAAGAAAAAAGCCCGTGCGAATTCTGCCGGTAACGTTTTGCCATTGGGCCAAATCCGTACCAGTACCCCAGCACATACATCATGTACAAGTACAGTGCATTCGACACGGAATGCCATGCCGCGCCCAGTAGGCCCTGCCGCAATGCCCGGACAACAAGCTGCTCAACCACCCGTGACGTACATGACCACGACGGTGCCCAATCAATGGTTGGCGGATATTCAGGCAAAATTAAGCGATATACAATCGAAGTTCAGCAAACTTGATTCAATCGAACAAAAAACGCGGGACCTTTCCCTTGATGTCAGACGGCTGAACAAAACCCTTGTAGAATATGAAAAAACAACGAAGTTTGTGAGTGAAAGCTTTGATAGTGTAAAGGACAGCCTGAAAGAGACCAACCATGAAATCAGACAACTGCGTAAGGACAACGAGGCACTAAATAGCGAAATCACAGACTTGCAGTGTAGGTCTATGATTGACAACCTGTTATTCAAAAACATTGAGGAAACTGGTGGCGAAAACACCGAGGAAGTGATACAGAATTTCATTCGTAAGGAAATACGTGTAAGTGATGAGGTAAACATCGAGGTGGCGCACAGGTACGGAAGGGGTGGCGGGGCGGACCCCGGCCCATTGTGGTGAAGTTCTGCTCTCGAAAGGACAAGTCCAAAGTAAAGAGCAATACCAGAAACCTGAAGGACACGAGGTACCAAGTTCACGAACAATTCCCTAAAATCGTAAATGACAGGCGGAAAATACTTTTCCAATACTTGAAAAAGGCTAAAGCGGATGGGAGGCGGACGCCCCTTAATAGAGACGTGTTATTTGTCGACGGCAGGAATACGATGTCTCTGATTGGTTAAATAAGTGCGCCGCGAAGGTCTCCCGCGAAATTTGCATAAGTCCCCCGCAAATCGTGCAGAAGACTCCCGCGAAAATACCTCTGCCGCAAAATTCAAACCGTCCTTGGCTCCTGATTGGTTTAAATTGGGTCACGCGGCGAGATTTTCACGGCGCATTCTTTTGCGGCGTGTTTTTAGCGGGGCATTGTTGCGGCGCATCATTCGCGGGACGCCTTTGCGGTGCAAGTAATTAATCGGCCGATGTATTCTGATTTATGTCCCCTCCCGCCTACCATAGACGTTAAGATAGCGAAGACGTATGAGCCAGCCCATGGTATCAGGCAACGGGTGTTGGCCTGCGTGATGCTCCAAACCGACAAGGAGTAGAAATGGAGGCGAACAAATAGGATGCCGAGGGTGGACAGTGTGTTAAAATATTGAGTATAAATGTGTGCGGACTGAAAAATCGGTTGCAACATGACGATTTCGTTGAATATATCAAAAACTTTGACGTTTTAGCATTCCAGGAAACAAAGAGAGATGAGGTTGATACGGAGACATTGAGGGACATTTTCCCAGGTATTGATTTTGATTGCTTCCCTAACCACAGGAAAACACTTTCCACGTACAGGTCTGGTGGTACAGCAGTATGTTTTAGAAGTTATTTGCGTCAATAAATTACACCACTTAAACATGATGATTCGAACCCCCAGTGGTTTCATGTAAAGAATGGCGTTATTCTTGAAATGGACTGTATTCTTGCCACTGTTTATATTCCCCCGGAGACCTCAAGGTATTCGAATATTGAAATATTTGATAGCATTGAACAAGAGCTTTTAGCTAAGGCAACATTTCTTTCTCCTTATATCTTTTTGGGTGATTTTAATGCTTATACTTCAACTGTATCCGAGTTTGACATACTTGAAAATGATGCCAATGAAACCGACATATACGGAGAGTTACGAAACGGTGTGGAAGGTATCCCACCACGGGCGTCCATGGATCAACATAATTTGAATAACTATGGTAGAAAGCTTTTGCAGTTTAGTTGTGTAAAAATTCTAATCTTGTTATCTTGAACGGCCGTTACGGACAAGATATAGGTGTGGGCGCTTTGACCTGTAAACGTGGCTCGGTGGTAGATTGTGTATTCACTTCGGTGCCCCTTATACAATCGATAGTAGACTTTTCAATCGAACCATTTGATCCACTCTTCTCTGACGTGCATTCACCCGTTTCTGTACATTTTCATGGTCACGTGAATCAAAACCACCTTTTGTATAATCAGGAAAATGTAAATATTGATAAAGAGGGCGCAGCCGACCCAAGAGCGTAGAGACCCTAAGGAAAGGACGGCACTAACTACAGGGGCATCACTATTTTAAGTTGCCTAGTGTTCACAAGTATTTTGAATAAAAGGTTGTATTCTTACTGTGAGGCCAATAGAGTGATACATGCAAACCAGTTCTCGACCAAATGTAATAAAAATAAAAAGTTTGTTTCAAAGTAAAAATCATGTAAAACTAGCCAAATTCCTCTTGGCGTGTCGCAGATTGTTTAATCTAGCTTAGCCGATTCATTTACCTTGTGTCCACCCTTGACCCTGTACCATCATGCATAATTACATGCATAATTACTGTTAGGTTTTTCTTCTCTGTACTTTTTTTAAAAGTGGAGAATAAATTGAATTGAAAATTGAATTGAATTGAATTGAGGGTCTTGCTGTGCGCTCAGGCTTTAGTATTATATCACCATTTTATTTATATGTATTTTCGTAGTGTGCATGTATGCGTATACATGGTTGGATAGAGTGAAAGCGTTTCATCGCATCAATTTCACTATTACCATTTGCCACATCGATTTTTCATTGTTTTCAATAAACTTCGTAAAAAGCGGATTAAATTTCCGCAGATGCGATGATTTTCGCATTACAATAAAGCATTGTGTTGAATTATATCAAAATGGCACTCCTATAAATGCCGCGTCATCTCACGGCAGCTCCGGAACGCCACATTATCATTTGCACTAAGTCGCTCAACTTGGCGAGATGCATTTTGAAACGGCCATTGCCTGACGCGTTGCGATTTTGTCATTGTCAGATTCCACTATGGAAGAGTGATCGAGGAGTCCCATTATATGTATATGGTACCGCGGGATCTCAAGCGGGATATAGGCCGTCCTTTTTACGTTATGAGACGAATTTTCAATTTACTTCAATTGGGTCTGTCTACCTATCAATCCCTCATCTGAACATGAAAACATACCAGGCATCGATCAATCCCTGATGATCAGATCACGGAAAGCCGCATGTACGTAATTAAATCAATGCACTTAAATGTTGATAACACTAGCCTTTTGTACGTACATTGGGGAATTTGAGAAATATCACGTGGTACTGGAAACGTGGTACTTCTCACAAACCTGATGCCCGCCTGATAAACGCCAAAATATACTCTCTGAAATATCGCAACATACCTGCATCATAACGCCTGCATTATCCACCAAAATGCACAGTCTACAATGTTATCGACCAGAGAGTACTAAAATATCACTCTTACTAATACACCTCACAAGCATGACAAATCAGACTTGACAGGCTGAGAAATAATCCGTACCAACAAAAATATGTAAGGCGAGCATGTTGACAATAACTAATTCAAAACATGTATACAACCCAATTAATATCTGTCAAAATATTTTTTCTTTGTTTTCGCGGCTTCACTTCCCAAGTACAAATTGTTTTTAACGGTTAGGTTGAAATACAAGCCATACTTCTTCATTAGTCGATCAGCAATATGAAAATTTTGCCGCAGGGAAAACAGTAGCCATAGAAATTGAAATGCGATGTTGAGAATATAAAACATAAAATATTACGCTTACAGTTTCAGGGGAAAAATATGATTCGTTTACGCGAAAAAAAGTGATGTTCAATTCATGGTTAGGCTTATCTCTCAATAATATCGATGCATCCAACCCCGGGCGCACTCATTATATGTACTTGTGCCTTTGTATCATGATTGGCCCTAGGTATTTGAAAAATACGTCTTTGTGAGTGGCGGCATGCTACAAATACTGGTAGTAGGTTTTGCGAATTCACGCCGGCGATGCAATAACGAGATTTTTACATCAAAATGTGCATAAATGTGACTAAAACTTCGCTCCGATCAGCAGGTCCAATTGTCGCAACGGCGAGCGATTGAGTGAAATTAAGGCCGGGCAAGTGAAAAAATGCCGGGCAATGCATGTCTTCTTAGGGGAGATGAAACATTATTCGTGATTGTTACATGAACGCCATGTCTCAATTGTGTAATTACGACCTCGTACACGGGCTAACATGCTTGAAAGATAGTTTCATCTTTCTAAAAGCATTATAGTTCGTGACATGGAGACATACGAATATATGCCGCGCAGATAACATCTTCAGTATACTGGTTCACATCACCATGTTATGTCTCGTACACGGGCCAACATGCTTCATATATTTAAATCGTTATACAAGCATTATAAGCTCGTCGGATGAAACATACGCCTGTGCCGTGACATTAGAGAATTCAACGCGTTCCGGTATGTCACGTTAACTCATTACAGAAGTTGCTAGTTTCGTCAGCCTCCATTAGATGGCGTGAGCATCTGCTATTACATGTAGTCATCACATTACGGATAAAGTATTTTAGAGAGATTTCAGGGGGTTTCATTTGCAATGACATGGGGAGGGGGGGGGGGAAAGCACTCATAACCACTCAGCTGTTTCAGTTTTATGGCGTCGAGTTTTGCCATTGGGTTTGTGTTCGAATACTGCGTCCACCTGACTTCGGGAAAAGGCGCCTGGTTGTGGACTACTTTTATTGTCAGCTTTTTTTCTTGTATTTGCTGGCAACCATGGTTGTGGCCTGGTCATGGATTAAACTATTGGGTAGAGTTTCTTGTCTAGCTGGTCAGTGTTGTCACAAGTTATTTGAATTGTGTTAATATGATTTTATTCTTGAAAATCGGTTATAATATTAACAGTACACTATTTTACAGAAAAACGATTATATAGCTGAGTACAAAACATTAAAGTTTGATGAAATTCCAGCCTTTTTAAAGTGATGGAAGAGGGAGGCTGATAGATTAGATAGTCGATAGTCAGATGCTCACGCCATCTCATGGAGGCTGATAAAACTAGCAACTGCTGTAATGAGTTAACGTGACATTCCGGAACGCGTTGAATTCTCTAATGTCACGGCACATACGCCTATTCGCCACGCAGATAGCGTCTTCAGTTTACTGTGTTCATATCACGATGTTATTGCTTTCATGATCAGTACATATAAATATATAATCATTCTAACAGGTATTTTAATTTCCAAAAAATTATTTTAGCCTACAACGTTCTTAGATGGGCAAGATGAAAATCTCTCTGCGAATGCTAGATTGCTATATGCTGTAATAATATTCCATGTGGAACTCAGTTGATGTGCTTGAGCTTAATAAAGCTGACATCGTTTCTCGTGGGCCATTCGGCGAAATTTATCTTCCCGTTAAAGGTCAATATGTTTATAAAGTCACAAATAGACTAAACCCAACGATACCCGTCAGACATCCGCCTACAATTTTGCTATGGCTGCCTGGCGAAAAGTATAGAGTATGCCCGAAATAATTATCACTGTCTTAAATTAACGAGCAAGAGAAATTATGAGCATTATATCCGCACACTTATGATACGCAAGAAGGAATTTAAGTCCGACTCGGCATATCTGTATTTTCACTTACCTACAGACTCTACTTTACTCTCAGACGATGATGAAGGCGCACTACGTACGTGAGCTGAAAAAAGCGCGTCGCCTGACTAGGATGATCTGGCCACGTGTCTACAGGCAATTACACTATGAGAGAATGATATTGCAGTAATATTCTGTATCTTTGCGCCTATCAAAATCGGCGGTATGGTCGGGACGAAATTTATATAACTTTTTCTGATTTTGTTTCAGCTCTTAGATTGTAGAAAAAGACGTTATACGCGTAAGTCCTGGCGCGAAAGACTTTTCCCGCTACACGTTAGTGCACGCCAACGTCACCCAGCTATTTATAAGACAACATTCTCCAAACGTCGGCAATGGCAAATCATCGTTGCCAAGTCGCACTCGATTTACTGACTATGCGAACTGAGAGAGTGAGTAATCAAGCTGACGTCGCGGGAAAAATAGTTATCACTATGAGCCTGAAATCCCGACCTTGTGTCAGTAATTCATAGTTCGTCATGTGACATGTCATTAAGAAAGGAATATATTCCTCTGTAGGGTTGGTCTGCGTCTTGCACCTATCTAAATCGGTACGATCGAGCGATATAAAGCAGAAACGCAGAATTTTCTTAGACTTCAATTGGCTGCTGATTCATTCGAAATTTGACACAGTTAATGAAACGGCCAGGGGCCATTGTGCTCACCGTAAGTATTTTTAGTAGACAGTTACAGAAAGTGCTACAGTATGTAGGCCTCTCATAATTTATACATGCATCTGTGACCAGTTCAGAGCCGGCCCTGGCCAAGTGGTGAATCCGAGACTTGTGGTTCCAAGCTTGTAGAGTCTAGGTGAAAATGATAGTGAAGAAACGTGCCACTCTATGACAATGGTCACGGTGAATATATTTTTAACTTTGACCTCAGTGACCCTGACAGGTAGGTCAAATAACAAACCAGGGTGATATGTGATGTAGACACATCCACCTGACCATAACAATTTCATCACTCGTTACACTACAGCAATCGGCAAAAAACGATTTCCAAGATGGCCGCCTAATTAAATCTATGGCACCAAATAAATCAAAAAATGAAGAAAATGTAAGATAGAACTCAGAAAAGAAAAAAGGAAAAGATGAAAAATAAAAATAGTTTTGGCTGTCCTTGACCGGGGTTTGAACTCACGACCTTTGGATTGCCACAATACGAGGAAAAACCCACAAAACATGCAATTTCGGCCATATTTGAATTCCGATCTGGCTGAAACTTGGCATACAAATAGTGGCTTCTTAGATGCATCATTGCACAAAATTAAAACTCTTTACATTGAACAACGACAAAACGTACCAAGAACGGTAAAGTTTTCAACTTTGACCTCTGTGAACTTGAAAGGTGGGTCAAATCAAAAACCCGTAAGATATGTGATGTGTCCTTGCTGGGAGTACCTACCATGAAACTTTTATCAAAAACAAATCAGTAATAAGCGAGAAATCACACTTTTTGAGTTTTGAGTTTGGGCCCCCTGGTGGCCAAGTCAATAATCAGACCGAACCAAAATTCAGTGTAAAAGGTCAACTGACCTAGGGGGTCATTTGTTCAAAGTTTCAAGTTCATAACTGTTGCGGTTGAGAAACGTGCCATAGTTACACTCAAACGGCAAATTTACGCCATTTGACCTCTGCGACCTTAAAAAGTAGGTCAAATCCAAAAAATCGTGCAACATCTGAGGTAACCTTGCTAGGGGTCCCTGCCATAAAAATTTCATCAAAAACAATTTGCTAATAAGCAGGCTATTGCACTTCTTACTTTTTCTGTTTTGGCCCCCTGGTGGCAAAGTCAAGAATTAGATCAGGCTGAAATTCAGCACCAGAGGTTATCTGATATAGATGGTTATATGTACCAAGTTTCAAGCTCATAGCTTTGGTGGTTGAGAAACGTGCCATAGTTACACTCAAACGGCCAATTCACGCCATTTGACCTCTGCGACCTTGAAAAGTAGATCAAATTAAAAACCCGTAAGATATATGATGTATCCTTGCTATGAGTACCTACCACAAAAGTTTTATCGAAAACAAGTCACTAATAAGCGAGATATCACACTTTTTAGATATCCACATTTGGCCCCCTGGTGGCCAAGTAGAGAATCAGATCGGACAGAAATTTAGTGTCACGGGTCATCTGACCTAGGGGGTCATGTGTACAAAGTTTTAAGTTCATAGGCCTAGTGGTTAAAAAACGTGCCACTGTTTTTGAACTAGGATACGACGGACGACGACGACGACGACGACGAACGACGGACACTGCGGTATCGTATAGACTCCCCTACGGTGAGCCAAATATGGATATTTAACCCGATTCTCTCCCGATTTCACCATCAGAGTTTCGAGCAGAGCACATATCACCATTTTTATCACGGCGAAACATGTGTATTATTGTTCATTGACTGGGTATCATATTTCCATCAACTATCATTTGACATACTCAAACCAGCGTTACGCTGGCACCAAGGTAGTCTGAATCTGAGACCACCGCGATCAATCAAGTTTCGCCTACGGCCCAGCATTGAACAAATACAAGTAACTTTGTTGGTGGCTTCAACTTATTCATTAGAATCGTTTTTACAAAGTCATCCATACATACTGGCTTTAGCATTAAAAATGTTAGTAGAAGACGGATTTGACTCTGGTAGATGTACCAAGCCATAAATTAAATTAAGCTCGCCAAGAGTCGACTAAATTTACGGTAACCCTGGCCTACGATTTATCGACAGAGTCACCGGGCGAAGGATAACTCTTCGAACGTGTCCCCCGACTAATGGCGCAAAGTTAATTACTGTTGCACCGAATTTGACTGCGCTGGCTGTGGCTCAGCAGAAACTAGTTTAATTCTGCCAATTTCTCGGCACGAACAAAGCTAAATTAACAACAATATATAATACTCGATTAAAACTCCAGCCGGGATTTAAAGATTTTTCAAAGTTATTTCTGTTACTGAGATATTATCCGGGTTTTTGTTGGTTTTTGACGTACTTTACAACGTCACAGAGCCTGGTCAAATAGTGTAAATTGACCGTATTTATTACATTTGCAATATTATTTACGATAAAGGAGGTCGAAGAATGGATTCCACAGGCAATGACCTATCATTTGACAAAAAATGTCTGTACAATTTATGCGATAAGATGACAGCGGCAAATGCATTTCAAGATGACGTAGATTACCACTTGTTATACGAAAGGATTGAGAGCCTAAGATCCTGGTCCGAATTTGTCTCCTATCTCTTTCATGAACTTAAACAGACGCAGTGCATATTTTGCAGTACTTTGGAGGGCGGTTTAATCTTGCCCGATGTTGAATCTTATAGGGGATGCGAGATCGAGTTTTTTGTGAACGTGAGTAATGGTACGGAAGAGGAATGCACTGTACAGATTATAAAATGTTTAGGGATGCTCCCCTGTTTTGAAACACCACACATGTTTGGCGCTTTGGATCGCTTTCAATTTGAAAACAAATTTGTCAAACAAATGATTTGTGCCAATGTTAGCGTTGGTAATTATTATAAACATGTTCGACCAGTTCTGTCGGCCAACAACAGGATGCTAGACAGTCGAGCTTTTGTGAAAAAATGGTTAAGCCTAGTTAATGAACATCTATTTCGCCTGGTGTTCACTGACAAAAAAGAGGGCTTTTGTTTCGATGCAACGACTAATTTTTGCTGGTCGGCCGTCAAAAGTGCTGATTTGTACATATGCTGCATTGACCTATACCACCGTTGTCCGTCGCTTCTGCAGAAATTTCCAAAAGCACCTATGTTACAGGCAAGCCCTAATCCTGTAATTGATACGAAACCTTTCAACTTTAATACAGGGGATGCGGCCTTTGATCTCAGTCTTGACAGCTTCTTAATGGAGCCCGCATTCAATCAACATCAAGTCGACAAATCTGATGCGCCTATTCTCAACGGCGGCAGTACATCAGTATTGGCGTTCTCAACGGTGGTGCCTGACAGGTGTTCCGACTTGACCAAACCTACCTTCATTCTGTACACACACCCCCCCCCCCCCCCGTCAGAGCATCAATTCCGCGAAAACAATTTAACGACAAAATCGGACAAGATTAAAACTACATAGCGCCTCCCGTCAGAGCATCAATTGCGCGAAAACAATGACTTAGAGGCAAAATCAGGCAAGACTAAAACTAAGAGAAAAGCCGCATCCTCAACAAAAACAACACGAGACAAAAAGACCCCACGAAGGCAAACTCCTAAAGCTCCGAGCGTTCCTGTCTTGGACATGCCATTAGAAACCTACCAATGTGTCGACGATCCGTGCAGTCACTGCTGCACCTCTTTTATCGATAGGCACCTTAACAGATGACGATAGCTTTTCTGACAATGACGATGAGACTGCCAAGGAATGGCAACCTGGTTTTAAAGTTTCTGTTGAAAGTCAATCAGAGGCTCCATCATTAAGTAGCATTATAGAAAATGTGAATGAATTGAAATTGCCGAATTGCAAAATGTCCTTCAAACGAATGAAACCTTTACAAATGTTGTCGGGCCACTGGAAAAAATATATGGAGCTAAGTTGGACAAGGCTGACAAATATTTTGCAGCTCTCCTAGATCAAGTTGCCCAAACAATGATCCTGGAATCTTACAACGTTTTGGCAATATCATTTGTAAAACGGGTTGTTTGCGACAGGACTGCACAGCAGACGATCTTAGACAAAATTACCCCATTCATATGGCGTTTTTGAGGACTTTACAAAAAAAAGTCAATCAAAAATGACCGAGAGATGGCAAAATACATCGAAAAGTGCAGGACCTGTTTCATAAAGCTTAATGGAGTTCCTTTAGGCCTAAAGGCACGTTAACGACGTTCCTTAAATGACCTAGCCGTTTCATAAAGCTTCCATTAACTATCTAGGTTAATGGTGGCTTTAACGAGTGTTTCAGGTAGTGCCATTAACCTTCCTTTAGTTAACAGAGTTCCTTTAAATCTGAAGGAGGTTCGGGGTTCCTTCAAGCTTCCTTTACGAGTTTTTTCTGCCTTCGGACGTCGAGCAGAGTGGACGTGCCATCATGCTGCGCTTAATACGAGAGCGTGAGAGACGCGCTATTCGGCGGGAGAGGATATTCCGTGATCGATTTGACCCGATTGATTCGATGCGGGAGGATTTATTTATGAAACGATACAGATTTCCAAAAAACATTTGCATCGATTTTTGTAGAGAGCTTTCGGAGGAGCTTCAGCATCCGACAGAGAGGAACCACGTCCTTACTGTGTCAATGCAAGTATGCACTGCGTTGCGTTTTTTTGCCAGTGGCAATAACCAGTCGAGTGTTGGGGACAAATCATCACATTAGTGTGACAAGCACTTCACGATGCATAAATGCAGTTTCCTCTGCTTTGGCGGCTCGTATCGATCAACACGTGTACTTCCCGAACAATCTACAGCATGTGAAGGCGAAGTTTTTCGAAAAAACGGAATTTCCCCGCGTGATTGGGTCGATTGATGGGACCCACGTCCGCATCAGCAAACCAAGCATCAACGAAAATATATACGTGAATCGAAAGGGGTTTCACAGCATCAATGCGATGCTTGTGTGTGACTGGGACATGATAATAAATAACTGTGTAGCCCGTTTTCCTGGTGGAACACACGATTCCTACGTCCTTCACAGTTCAGCACTAGGCCGAGAATTCGAGAGCAATCCACCAAATGGTTGGCTGTTGGGAGATTCTGGGTATCCTTCCAAGAGATGGATTATGACACCTCTTGGTAATGCTCAGACACGACAGGAAAAACATTATCAACGGAGGCAATGTAAAGCTAGGAGCATCATTGAGCGTTGCAATGGATTGTTGAAGTAACGCTTCAGATGCCTCAGGAAGGAGCTACATTACACTCCTGCAAAAGCATCTATGGTAATTCAGTCTTGCTGTGCTCTTCACAATGTTTCCGTCAGATACAAGTTGCCAGTCTTACATGATCCGGATAGTACAGACGATGATTCCTCTGATAGTGATGCTGGGGATGACGAGTTTCCTCCAAGGTACAATGACACGAAGGAAAACCAAATAAGAGAGGAATTGGTTGCAACATTATAGACTGATTCATGGGGATAAGGGACCATCTCAAAGTAAAAGTAAAGCCAAAAATATTCGTTTATTTATCAATGACCCCCCCCCCTTTAAAAGTTTGGTTGTCATTTGCCAAAATGCTTGTCAAACACGCTGCACGAAGGGCCTATATCCAACATAATTACATCACATAACGAACCGACAGAGTGCCTCTGAGCAGATATTACCGCATTTCAATTGAATTCCGACTAAGCGTTCGAGTAAATTTTAATGGGCGCTTGGTGGGTGAACCGTAGATTCACCTGCTAAAGGAAGGGCAGGCTAAAGGTACCTTCAAGCCACTTTGTGAAACGCTCTGATTTTGTTCCTTTAAATTTTAAATAACTCCTTCCTTTATG
Organism: Lineus longissimus; assembly: GCF_910592395.1. Taxonomy (NCBI): domain Eukaryota; kingdom Metazoa; phylum Nemertea; class Pilidiophora; order Heteronemertea; family Lineidae; genus Lineus; species Lineus longissimus. The sequence goes on from NC_088321.1 coordinate 3,939,222, forward strand.
GTTCCTTAAAGGAACTCCTTTAAAAAGTTTTATGAAACAGGTCCCTATCTTTAGCGCCTTGTTTGAAGGAGAGCAAAATGTACATTCCTTGTGGATTGAACACGCCGCTATTTTGAAGTCACCGCAGGCTATACTAGTATTGTCAGATCTCGATAGGAGATTGACTGATTAGGGTTTAGAGTTTGATGCGAAATTAAAAGAGATTGAAACTCAACTTCGACTAAGACGATTGAACGAGCACTTTTGCCCATAGAAGTTCATTCAAGAGACACTTCAAATCAATTAATTGAAAAGTTTCTGGCAGGGCGCTTATTCCAACGCCAAACTAGCTGATATCATTTTCAGAGCTGTGGCCAGCATGAGCAGCTTGGTCCACGATGCAAATCAGATTATTCAAGAATCCTCAAAGCAGTCAAAAACCCTCTCCACCACGAGTAATTTACGATTAACACATCAGAAAGATTTTGAGTCTGCTGAATTTCAAAAGCTCTTACAGGACTTGGGACAGATCTATCACCCTTTATCATTTTTCGTGGAACAATTAAGCTCTCGACTATCATATTGGTCACAGCTTGAGATGGAGTTTACAACTGTGCGCAAGGTGCTCCGGGGTCGCCCATCAAAAGAGCCGAGTCTGTAAGCCAACCAATATTCCAGTGTCTGCTTTTCTGCGTTATAAGAGAATGATTTTCAATGCAATACAAAATAAATTGTATGGGGAATTCAATCAGGCATAAAAAATATAAAGATCTGAAGTACATGTACTGTCTAATTTGCATGCTATTTGACACATGTTTGACGTTACAGGCGTGGGAATAATCATATGTAAGTTGGCTCAAATGGTAAATGCACATGCAACAATGTCTCTCCTGACGCCTCTGCTCATATAACCAATTATGGACAGCGCCTACGTGCCTGTTATCGAGTCCTTGCAAGTGATTATTGAAACTCATTTTCGGAAGATGCCAACATGTCCCAAAATGCGGGCAGTTGATCGGGTTATAGTGATGGGCGAAGATTTTTTCAATGAGGTGTTGGAAGATGAAAAACCAGGCAACATAAGAGTTGCACTAGGAAGTTTCATTTTCCTGGCAGAAGAAAAGATAGCAGCCTTAGTCGGACAGGTGAACAGAGCGTGAAAAATGCTGATATCGGGCCGAGGGAACACTATGGTCCCTATGATTTAATTGAAACCTGTCATGCTCTGCCAACAGGTCCTTTACATGCAGAGTAAGTAACTTGTACATGCGGAGTAGTGCTGCTGCATGCTGTTGCATCAAATCATACTTTGGGAAAGCTCTTCGTTTGACCTGCCGTCAAACCGTATCGAATAACATCTATTATATTTACCTCGTTGGTTTCTTCTACTATATGTCATGATGAATAATTTGTCAGTTGACTATTCACATCATAACGTATTGTCCAGCAACAGCAGTGAGAAATCCCCGATCGGTAAATCCGAAATGCTGCCAATAGCTGGTCTGCCACTTCAAACTGCTAACAGCGGGCCCAGTAGAGTGGGGTCGACATTTGTTGGCGGGCCTCATCCTTCATTACGTCGGCATCAACTTTAACACGATTGGCACGAGAAGCGATGCCGTCAATGAAGCAGATGGCGAAAAGCTTGAAAAATGCAAAAGACACCGCCGCTGGTCCCAGACTGCCAACTACAACTGTTTCTGCTAACCTTGTTGATTATGTTGACGATGATACAACCACGACTACGGACGATGATGATGAGTCTATCTTAAGCGTTAGCCATGCATGCGCAGAGCAAAGCGTAGCCTGTCGTCGACTTACGCAGAAGGCACGGTTGTCCGAGCTTTGCTCTTTGGGCTATAATATTTTTAGTGCAGAAGTGTATGACTATTTGGAGGATGGTCCTTTTAGGCTTGATAGCATCTTGCTCAATGTTCGCACAGGCATTTACATAGATTGCCCGCCGGGTTACTATGCAGAAGTTATCTCCAGTCCCTACGCAGGTTTTCGAATCGCCGTAAAATCGCTCATTTTAGTCGGGGTACAACTGAAACCAGATACAGTTGTGCTTGATAAACCAATAGCCGTAGGTTTCACCTGCCTTGAACTCAGCAAATTACACACTTACAAATTTCATTATGGTTTCATTCGACCAATTTATGGAAATAACTGTCAACTGCTGGAGACCGACACTGATTCGCTAACATACGTCAGTAAAAATCACATTGTAAATGAGAACATCTGGGCCAATCGAAAATACTTTTACCTTTCCAACTACCCAAAAGCAAGTCCCATGTATTGGATCAGAGATAAAAAGTTACGGGGTACGTTTAAAAGGGAGTATCCCGACAAGCCAATTGTTGCATTTGCTGGACTTCGAACAAAAATGTATGCTTTCAAACACTTGCTAAATCAAGATGAGACAACCGTAGATAGTAGAAATGAAACAAGAAAAGCTAAAGGCATTCCGCGAAGTGTCCTAAGCAATATGCACTTTGTCGATTACAAAGCAGCTTTTTCGAACACCCAAACCTGAAAAAAAGATACTTTAGCATACGATTGCAAAAACCAGACCTTTATACTATAGCCGAAGGAAAACGAGGTCTGTCAAATTTTGGCACGCAAAGATTTATCTGCGACGATGGCATTCAAATATTAGCCTACGGAAACTACAATTGCGACCAAAATTAAAGAATGCTCTTTGCGGTAGTACGTTGACGAGCAGAAGACGCCAAACATGATGGCAGCAACAAATACATCACTCAATGTACTGATGGATGATATGCCCGGGCTGGGTTGATACGGACATGGAGGAAACGTGTGTCTTTTTCTACATACCGTAACAGAAGAGTTGATGGGACGAAGACAGAGATGGCTTGAACGCGCCTGAGTTGTTATAATCGATGAACTGACGACCAGAGTTTTCACAAAGTAACAAATAGTTTGACGATGATGTAAACAACATTGGCGGTGACGATTATTTCTCTGATGTTTTATGAGATAGTTCCGGCAAGTTCAAATTTCCCGCCCGTATGACGTATCCGTATCGAATTTGCGTATGACGTCATCAGTTTGTGCCGTCTTCTCATTACGCACACGGCAGACGAATAGGTATTTACGTTTGGATCGCATTTCACACGGAGTCGCTGTACGTATTGGTTTTTCGGCTTAATTGTGATATATTTAACTGTTTCAAATCAGTAATATGGTTTTACAGGTTGTGTAGATCACATTTGATGTGTTTGGATTTGTAAAATTTGTAAATTTGGTGAAGAAAAGAAGGATTTGCAAATGCTTCGAAATGACGCGGAGGCCGTGGACTGACGGCGTTTTACACGGAAAGGTGGCACTGCCGGAACTAAAAACTAAGACGTATCTGTAACATATCCGTATTACGTCGGTACGTCATTTCAATACGGATACGTCATGCCCATGCCGGAACCATATTGTTTCGTAGTGACGTACGTATCAAATGAATGTATTTTGGCGGGTATGCGGCAGGAGTTAGGGCCGTTTTTGGTTGCGGAATCAACCGATGGTTTGAGGCAGCGTTAGTGCCGTTTTGGTTTTGGATTTTAGGGCCGTTTTGGTGGATTTTATGGTTGATTCCTAAAACAAAAATTGCCGTTTTGGTTTGGGATCAACCATATACTACTACTACTGCCGGATAGACTGATATTTTACTGCCTCCGCATGCACTCGTTACATGGTAACTTTATGAGCCAAGTCTCAGAACTAAGAACATGCGAATACCTTAATAATATTCGTATAGATGGATATGTATTTGGCTTTCCCGACAATATTTGTGTAATACCTACTCTGTTTAATGTGCTGATTCGACAGCAGTTGTCATCATTTTGCTGATAAAGAGCAAACAATAGCTAAATTAGTCTCATCTGCTGGATGGGATCATTAATTTTATTGGTCATGTTGGTTGCGCCACACGGATCCTGGCTCACAAACTAGATCAATAAATCATCTTTTTAAACAAATGTTCGAGTTGCGAAGAAACATGAACAGGCATGTCGACACCAAAAGTAATTGATGAAATGTAAACTTTTTTCTATGCAATGTACAATTTTCTACTGTTGTGAAGTACTTTTAATTTAAATGCTGCAACAGAGTAATGCTGCGCAGGACAGTTACAGCCAACAATGATGACTCAAAGTCAAAATGTCATAGCGTGCACCAGTCTCTGAAGATCTTCTGCTCACTCAAGTTCATGATAAGACGTGGCTTTCGAGACTCCTCTGATATTTTTCTTCTTTTTTAGTGTAGTCTCCCAACAGTGGAACGATGGGACTCTCCACTCTAACTTTAAGGTTGATCAGATGATATATCCGGGGTGCATCTCTTAATAATCTGCTTAAACATAGATGATCAAAATTTTATGCACGTCCCACGACGACCACGATGAAAACTGCACAATCTCCGAGGACATACAACTGGTCCTCATAGTTACCTTCGCTTGTTTCACTTTTCAGAACATTCTAGTCGGGACTCTAGTCTTCGAGTATTCCAATCTGGTTGTGACTTTTGTCGACAGTGCATTCTAATGCATGCTGTGAAATAGGACCCAGAGTCTTCATTGTTGGTTGTGACTATCCTGAAGTGAAGCATACATTCCGTTCTCTTGTGAAGTGATCCCAAGTAATCTGTTCACAAGTCATGAACATAAACACGATAATCAAACACAAGTACGAATCTAGCATTGAGGATTGCAAGAAAGGAAACATGACAACGAGACGTAAATTAGTTATTCACTTCGGTCAATTTAATCTATTTCACTTGATGTTTCATGATTCTACCTTTTCCCATGGGTAAAGTTTGGCTTGCGCAGGGTGTAAACAGCATTTTTTATGCTGTTCATTTAATTTTCAATCGGATAACCGTTGCTATGATCTGACATGTTTTATAGGTCTATCTAGTGAACAGGTCCATTGGCACTTGTTGTAAACACTGGGTAATTGCAACAACGTTAAATTTAACAACAATGAAAATCGACCGACCGTAATCAAAGAGTAATGATGAGGTCTCCATCAATGTGATTCACGGCGATTGCTTACCAATTTGTTCTGAAAGAAACAATGCGGGGGATGTAACGTGTGTTGCTATATAATATGAAGGAATGTATTTATCAATGACTTTAAAGGTGCACTATTTTACTTGTATTTGGAATACCATATCATGCTTTTATACCGAATTAGGTGCCAGATGATACTTCTTACAGATTATTGTTGATTGCTGCATTTATATGAATAATCAATTTTTGTCAATCAAATTACAATTTATATTTGCAATCTTTTACTGAATTTTCAAGTGAGCGTATCATTATCCATATTTCATCAGTTGTTCTCATCACATCGATGATGGTGATTGCTACCGCCTGACAATCGACCGACTGTTAACAAAAGTTGATGACGACGAAACCTCCATCTAGGTTATTCCTGGCGATTGCTTACCCATTTATCCTGAAAGAAAAAATGCACGAGATGTAAGGTTTAGAAATATCGAAATGGAAGGAAAACACTAAATTAAACCCTGGTATATCAATTTACCTATTATAAGACGAGTGTTAAAAAAGTACAAGACCTACATAAATAATAAGAACCAACTCGACGCAAGGGCCCAACGCGCCGCGTAGCGGCAAAAAAGCGAAGCTGGCGAAACATTTATAACGGGTCACCGTCACTTATTATTGGACTTATAGCGCATTTACGGGGTTGCAACTATTTTGCTTTATAGTGTCACCAGGAAAGAAAAGCATGCGACCTAACGCCGATCTATTTGTATAAAGCGATAATTGGAAGGTAAATAGTAGGAAATATAAATAAAATAATCATTCCATGTCGTCTTTTGAGGGCATTTTTGATTGTAAAAAATATATGTGTACGTCACCGTAGTCTCTGCAATGATAATTTTATCAGAGCAGTCTCGCGCAAGTAGAAGTTCTTTACCTATTAGTTCTTCACTTATTAGTCTCAACGTCTGGCGCAAAGCCAGACGTTTTCCATTACGATTTCACTACGATGTTTGACAAGAAGGAGCAGTGCGCGAGATATGCTAATGAGCAGACTTCCCTCGCTTGAGTTTCTGAAGAATGTTCCATATCGCGCTAAGCTCATCACTACTGATTATGACATGCGTGCAACGGTAGGTATCTGCTCCCCAACTTCCACCCTAATACGGTACAATAAGTTACCATTTGATGGGAATGGGACAATGCCCTCACTGTGTATGGAGTCATAGGGATAAGAAGACATTATTCATTAGTGTTGGTACAAGTGATTTTGCCCAAAAAGCATGCGCATTCAAAAAACAAAATATGGAAGGTTACGGTATCACGTACATGACCATGACGACGTGCAGAAATTGCACTGGCCAGTGCATACCCTATGGCTATGTACTAGTAAACATGGTAAACATGAACAACATCATTATTCATCGGCAGTTCATTTTACTCCGAGCTTTTCCTGAAACATATAGCCATGATGATTAGGCCTACCATGTACCATGACCAATAACAGCACTAGATCATGTAGATGTCAACAAGTTCACATGAACCGTATAATCCCGCATGGCGCATGTGGGGCATGCGTCTAAACCAAAGCCCCAAAATCACTTGTTTTGGTCTATTTCACTTGTGTTTCCCCCGTCTCCCAGTCCATAATACATTTACAGTTTACAATCCCCGATCATGGCCCAACAAAAGGTCATCGGTTGACTAAAGGAACACAACTGTTCAATGGATTTATAGTTGAATGCGATCAAACTACGTCTTTTCAATCGTGGATTGTAAATTTAACCCCATGGGCCTAGGGAAGGCCCTATAACAATACTTTCGACACAGTTATTATCTCCGCTGCCTCCACCATGTTACACACAGTGCTCACTGCTGATTCTAAAATGCACCACCTAGTCAAAACAGGACATATGTTCTTCCAGGAATAGATCTCTTTCCAATATTTCGTCATTCCACTATCGTCATCACCTCATCATACTTTCATTGACATTACAGGCACACATCCACAGAGCACTCTTCAAATCATCTACACAGTGGTTATCCAACTAGGATTATAAAGGTAATTTCTTAGCCCCGCACAGTGGGTTTCAGTCTTGATAAAGGGGCACTATTGCTAGCAGCTAGGTAGGCAAGATAAAGTTAGCCGAAGTAGCCGATAGGGGTCTCTCACCCCTCAAAGTCCGTCACAACTATTCAAGCTTGTACAAGGAATACATGCAGCGCTGACTCTAACAAGACCCAATGGGAATGTCGCACAGTCATCTGTCAAAAACAAGACCTATGTTGTAGTGTGATCTCTTGCCAATATTTAATAATTGCACTATCGTCATCACCTCATCATTCTTCATTGACATTACAGGCACACATTGACATAGACCACTGTTGCAATCAACGACACAGTCGCTATCCAAGTAGCATTATAGAGGTAATTATCATTATCATTCATACCTCATTAGCATGTGAACCAATCGCGTCGCGTCCTTTGCGATCACGGCAAAGCCTCATGGAATAATGTCTTTCACCGTTGAATAATTTTTCATATTCCATGCCTACAACTTCAATTTCTTCATATTCCATGGCTAGAAGTTCAATACTAATATAATATCCAAGATAAAGTTACAAGAAGTAGTCAATAGGGGTCTCTCACCTCTCACTGTATGTCCACACTATTCACGCTTGTATGAGGAATACATTCAATGCTGAATCTAACAACACCCAGTGCCCTTACTCTGTATATTAGTCACTGGAAGATGGCCCATTTCACTCCTTGCTTCTACTTCACCTATAGTCTCATTGCAAACGCCTCAGTTCTATGATATCACATTCACTTTCAGCTGTCATGCAACTCAACAACTGTGCTATCTGCCATCGCACATCAACGAAGAAGTGCAGCCGCCCACATTCCACCTCACGTCTGTCCGACCAGCTGCAATCCTCGAGGACGCCCCACTGTACCACGATTTCACTACGATGTTTGACAAGAAGGAGCAGTGCGCGAGATAGGCTAATGAGCAGACTTCCCTCGCTTGAGTTTCGGAAGAATGTTCCATATCGCGCTTAGCTGACCACTGCTGACCATGACAGGCGTGCATTGGACTGGTACAGGTTGGAACTGAACATTGAATATGCTGGTGGTGACGCTTTCTGATGAGAAGTTGGTCGTGACTGATGCAGTATCCTTGGACTTGTCCACAGCATCGTTCAATCATTGCTCTCTGAGCTGCCTTGATTCTGTACTTACCCAAATACTAAGACCAAATGCCTGTTGACTGTGCTTTAAGAGAGACTGGCGCCATGCCTAGAGATATGACTGACCCCTATTGGCAAATTTGTATGACTTTATCTTGCCTACCTAGCTGCTGCCTATAGTCTTCCTTTAACTGCGGAACACTTCAAAGTCGATAAAATGCCATGTTCCACCTTTTAATGTGTTCAGACCGCCATTTTCAAAATAATCAAGTCAGGACACTGCCTTCTAGTCTCATAATAAATTTTGCTTTCCTCAATAATAACATTTCTTCTTCTTCAATGCTTTCATCATTCCAAACTTCTCCTCCTCTGACTTTTACAGGGGTACAGTCATGGCAATCAAAACCCAAATACTGAGACCAAATGCCTGTTGACTGTGCTTTAAGAGAGACTGGCGCCATGCCTAGTCTCTCTTAAAGCACAGTCAACAGACACCAACCCCCTCAGACTCAGAAACCACAAACGCCCAACCCTTCCTGCTACCTCAATACTTCTGGGTAAATAAACTGAAACCAGGTAATACAAAGACCCAACCTGTGCTGGTAAGAAAACTAATCTGATCTGTCATGTATGGCTGGCGCGAGTGGACAAAATTCAGAATTATGCCACGGCATAAATAGAAATTGTGGTGCCTAATAAATCAACCAATCAAAACATCGGATCTCGTGAATCATGCCGCGGCAGAATTCAAAAATATGCCACGGCATAAATAGGAATTGTGGCGTGGCATAATAGACCAATCAGAAGGTGGCAATCGTTTTATTTATGGTGCGGCATAAATCGTACTTCCGGCCACAATTCCTATTCATGCCGGGGCATAATTCACGAGATCCAATGTTTTGATTGGTTGATTTATGGTGCACCACAATTCCGATTTACTTCCGTCCTCCATAAATGACACTTCCGCCCAGAATTCCTATTCATGCCGCGGCATAATTCACCGGATCCGAGGTTTTGATTGGTCGATTTATGGTGCACCACAATTCCGATTTATGCCGTGGCCAGCCATAGTCGTGCGAGGGGCAATTTAGAAGGTAGGTTCCGAATGTATTTTTGCTATTTTAATCACAGTTCGAGTTTACAATTTAGCCAACTCGGCTGCTACCATTTCCAATTCACCTTCCACACTGCAATAGCATTCCGCGAAGTTACTTTTTATAGCTCACAAGGTCATTTGCATAAGATATTGATGACGTTTTTTGTCACGTGACAGTCGGACATTGACACTTATTTCTACGCATTTGAGCTTATTTCAAAGTCAATTATATTTGACCCTGCATTGTTTTTAGCATGAATGATACCATAGAGTCAGAGAGAGAAATATTCAGAACAATTATGTAGTATTTCCAACACTCGGACATGTGCCAGATTGAATCTAACTGCCCTAGTTAGAAAGCCTGAATCCATTACGAAACCGCATGTTTGTCCGACATTGCCTGTAATTCAGCGATGGGGAAATAGAGGGCAGGAGCTGCAGTGACGTCATCTTCGTGGAATGCTATTATATCAGTTCCCAACATTAAATAGTACATACATCGAAATATTCAAAATCTGACTGAACTATCACGCTATTCCGTTTTTGATCGCGACTGGACCCGAGTGAACCCCTCCCCCCACCCCACACCACCCCTGCAATAACAAGCCGCCAAATCCTTTAATGCGTACGGTAATATCTCGCCAGACACGGTTGCAGATTTAGGCAAACTCGGTGATTGCCTTATAATATTGCTTATGCCTTGCAGTGAGTCACCCTGTTCATCCGCATGGTAACCGACTTTTACGAATAAGTCTTCTGCTATTGACATTCCGGATTATTTCAGGGGATTCTTATACTTGTAACTTGTTGTTAAGTATCCACAACGTACAAACATTTCGAAACAATTACCGAAAAACAAAATGAAGGTGTGTCGCCGCAGGAACTGTGGGCCAGTACATGATGCAGACTATTGCTTTAACTCTTCCCCTCCAATACAAAGCCAAATGTTCATCACATTGGCCGAGGCGGAACCTTTCCACTCAGATTCATCTTTATGTAAATGTTGTAATGCATGATATACGAAGATGTTGGTTAATGCCCTTGGTGGACTTTGATAGACATTTTGTTTTGGCGCCAACAATGCCTCGATCATTGCTCAATAACAGAAACTGACTCCAGAGACGTGTACACGAAGCCATCTGTCAAGTTGTAGCATAATGGCATCCATCACTTTTTGTCGTGATTGCCTTTCAAAGTGACTCAGGATCAGTTTTGCCCATATGACATTTACTAGTGGTTGCTCCCCATATTTCAGTGTTTCCATACAATACATGACTTTTCAATAGAGGGAATATAGAAAAAACGTGTCGATCTCTCATCAGCGCTCCCTAACAATGAGGGGAAAGTCCAAGAAACGAAAATACTCAAAAACTTTCACCGATGCCTTCTGGTACTGATTTATACTTAGGGTTGCAGGAAGTTGATAGGCACAGTCATGGGGAGGGTTCTTCCACAAGGACTTTGAGACGAAGTATCCAAGTGTTTCCTTTAACATGTATCAAGAGTAAAAACCTGGATCAGCCGATTATGACTATAGGTTCTGACCACTGTGCCAGTTATTTCTCTTGGCATTGCATTGGTACAAAAATATCCAGATACGTGTCGAGCACTTCAAAAAGGCATGTCCCATTTACAATGAAATTATACTTGCCGGCAAAAAAGGCACTTCCTCCGCATCGTTCATGCGGCGACACGTTGTTTAGCTTATCTTTCATACTTTGGAGTAAATATTCCTGATGTCAACCATGACTTGCCTTCACACGACAAATCAGCAAATGGTCAAAGCTCATTAAAGGGTCTTAGTTTTCTTCACCAGGGTCTCATGTTTTTACCTTGTGAGGACTCAGCCATTTTTTACCTGGTGAGGTCGTACTGTTTCTACCATGCAGGGTCATAAATGATGTACCTGGTTTGGTTTTACTTTCTCCTGGGTCAGAAGATGTAGTGTTCTCCACACCATTAAAAAAAGGGCGGCCCGCCCCTCTTAAACCATCCCGCCCCTCTTGAATTTTCCTTCCGCCCCTTTAAAATTGTCCCGTATCCGACAACGTTCTTTTGCGTATCATGGGCCGGCAACAACAATAAACGGAACAGCCGCGAACAGACGATCAATCCCGTTGCTTGGTTACCGATCACCGCATTCCGTATGCGGGACCACGCAGTGTAATTAATGCAACAGCGCAATGGCCTCCAATCAAACCGAAGCGCGGGAATGTATTGCCAGAGCTACGCATAAATTACCAGTATTGATTTTCTAGTGCGACATGCGGCCGGGTCGTGTAGCGGTTTCGTTGGCGGGATGGTTTCTGGCAGGCGATCGGGCTTAGAACGAAGGGCGGGATGCGGGCAGGAAGCTCCAAAGAAGGACCGAAAACCTAACCCAACCCCCTATGATTCTTATTGCATATCTGCACGAATCTCAGGACCGAAGTTTCCGGAGATTTGACATCTCTGACATTAACAGGCGCTTACGGTACCACTTCATGTAGCTAAGAATCATTATGCTCAAGTTCCGTCCCGACGAAACTTTGGAAATTTGTCTTCGTAATAAATGGGCTCGATTTCAATGAATTTTATGCCTACTAAATAGCTGAAATCGCATCCCAGAGCATCGGTGCGTCCATGGTCAGAAATGCGGGCCTAAATCCGCCCCTTTTAAATCAGATCCTGTGGAGAATGGGTAAGTCAACTTATACCAATATTTCAAAGATGTTGCGAACATATGGAGCTAATCATCCGAGGTCTTGGTTAGAGGTGGGGACAGCCACATCGCAAGTTTAAATGCCCGCAACTGCTTGTCACGATCCAAATAAATAAATCGCTGCTGAATTTAATCCAAAATATAAGACAAATCAACCACTTCTCTCGATCCCACTCCTTCACCATTAGCAGATTGCCTGGTGAAAGACTTTGCCTACTTCACAAAACCATAGTCTTTATATAAAAGGACATCATGACTTGATTTCATTGTTTGTTATGACCATGCGTATCCTTCATCCTGAGATCAGGCTTTTTTACTCCTATGTCGTATACAAAACCCTGAGAAAAAGCAGTACAATCCTCTGGGAAGGGTGGCTGTTCCGAATACTTTACACACCTTGTGTAGTTTATGTTCAGATTTGCGATATATTACAATTAGACAGGTCTTAATAAAATCTAAGAAGTTCCTGATGTTTTGATCCTTTAAGCCACATCGATTTCATGGTACTAAACATTCTAGATTTGTTGTAGTGTTTTTGTGTCTTTATCAAGAAATAAAATAAACTTGCAGCGGGAACGTGCGATTCGGCAATTCAAGCTTAAAAGCGGATTTCGCACGACTAGCGATTCAGCCTGCTATTTACTATTTCCCGGGAAGTAAAAATGTGCCTTCTTATTTCCTGTTCAAAGGTCTGGCCCAGATCAGTAACTCTAAGGACTATTAAATGATGAACATGACTGTTGACAATAGGGCCCACATTTGGCTAACACTCAGAATGTCACGTTTGACTTGATGATGCATAAGAAGGGCATTGTGTTGCTCGTGCGAATTCGCTTTTAATACAGAGCTATGCTTGGATTGGGCACTTTTCTGCTACCGCTACAATCTGTCTGAAGGGTGTGGATTTCACCAGGCGTTTGAAATATCGAGTATATTGAAAACAACTGGTGCCAGGATTCGTATCATCCAGTGAGACACCTTCAATCGTCCTGACTGCATCTGGAGTTGCTGTTATTACCTCCAAATATTATTACCTCCAAAGCATCCTAAAATTCCAAGATGTCTATGCAAAGATAGTCCTTTCAAAGAGAGGATAATCATACCAAAGACAGACCAGTGGGGACTGAAGACTAAGGCCTACTGCAATTCTCCATGTCTTTATACCCCCCCCCCCCCATAGATAATGTTGGCCCGATGTCAGCTTGCCCATGGGGAGACGGTCCCATGCCTATTTGGTGATGGATAGAATGGTTCAGTGCTATAGAGAATCAAGATCTTCAATACCCTAGAGATTGAAAGAGCATGATATACTGTAAAATCGGACTTAAAACATCACTTCTGTAAACCAGCCCACTTCATTACTATGACGGTCACATGGCAGCACATGCAGTAATAATCTGTAATAATACATGTACTATCTGCTTTCTGATCAAACGCAAATAGGCCTAGTAGTCATTGGCTTTGAACTTCATAGAACTGACACCAGTAATGTGACATTGGAAGTAGGCCTATTGTGAAATTATTGAGAGGAGAAAACCAGCTCTGATCATTTCTGAATTTCAAGGTCGCGTACAAAAACTTGTACAGGTTGTTCCAATAAAAAAAATTTCGAAGACCAATTTTAATTTATTTTTCACTGAATTGGGTTTTGCTAATTACACATCACTTTCTTAAATGTCTAAAATGGTGGGTCCAGGAGTCTGTAGGGTTGTTCTATAGGAGTCCAACACAGATCGGAGAAGATTAAAGTTAGCTGTTAGCCACAGTGTTTAAGGTTCATTACACCCTGATCATGCTAAACTTCCACCATATACAACGCGTATCACATCTGAAAGTCCAATCATTCCGCATCCGCCCTGCTCATCAGTATTTGCTGTTTGCCATGCCTTTCATGCCTTTCATGCCTTCCATGCCTTTCGCGCGTTCATCACCGTGAGGTCTAACGGCTGCCGCAGGTATGTGCAGCCCACTGGAACCAACTGCAGAATTCCCCACATCTCAGTAATCCGCATCCAAAATGTTCTGTCCTGTACGTGGGGTCGAAAATGGTCAACTATCAAGAAGTAATTTCTCTCCTTCCACGAATGGTTGCAGAACCTCAGATACCCAGTGGTCAAGTATAGGGTTTCCTTCCTCATCCACCCTGTTTGTTAAGACGTGTACTTCACATTTTCCGGCAACTTCTCATTTTCCAAGGCGTCTATTTGGCGTATAATCTTATAATGGTCCGCAAATTCTTTCAATGAGGTGACAGCACCATTTACCAAAGCTTCTTCGAAGTCGCGCAAGTACTTGATTTTCTCCGACACGAGCCTTTTCTGGCATTTGGGATTCATCTTGCAGTATAGAAGGTGTGAGAAAACGAAGCGTGCTAAACCAAGCATTTCATAGGCCTAAACATTCAACACCCAACAAATCCTTAGATGAAAAACTGCTTTCATAAAGCACTAAATACAATAAATTTTTCTTTTGTGACACCCGTTATATAAAACTGGTCGATTCTGGTATGACACAAACTCCTTTTATGAAAAGTAATAACGATTAGGCCTACATGATCATGTCCATCCAAGGCCCAGTCAAGTCAATAAACTAAACCTAAATCTGTTGATGCTTGTGTAACGGAGTTAACAGAGGGAGGCCCTTTTCAAATCACATGTTTCGTCAGTTCGTTCGGGAAACGGTAGATGGCAGCAGGATCCGGGTTCGCGCATGCGCAGGGGAATCGCGCGCGGGATTCGATCGCGTTCGTATGCTAATAAATTCCCGTTCTTTGGAACTTTGGTGTTTTGCTCCGTACTTAAATGCGAACTCCCGTTGTGTCTTTCAGGTATGTACCTTGGTATTACCTGTATTCTATGCCTAAAGACCCCTAGAATATGTGTATCACGACTAGCCAAGTGTTTCAAGTGTTTTAAGGGAGTTTTCGATGATTTTGTTGGGCGTCAAGTGCGCAGCGCACAGAATTCAGAGTGCCGTCAGAGCGCACAGGTCGAGCCAGGTTTTTGGCTTCATAAGAATGTTTTGGCTCTTTAACGATATAGTAATGGGTGTTGTAGTTCGTAACAATAGCCCGTAGGTTTAGTAAAGTGTATTTAGAGTGCAGAATGTCTTGTTGTTGAGCCGTATAGTCGGGTTGAATGCGGGCCGATCGGGCCAAAACTGGTCACGTCGTAGTTAGTCAGTTTGGTCAATAGAGGGCGCGCAGCAGGGCGCGCAGCAGGTATTAATCCGTTGTCGTGGAGATTGGGTCACGTGTTACTGACGCTTTTATTTAGGCTTACTGAAGTTATGTTTAGGGTTATGTTCAACGTCTAGAGCTGAGTTTATCATTAGTTTTAGGGGGGATTACTATTATAAGCAACTGCTGTGGGTTTTATGGACCAAGACCCCGTGCAGTTGAGTAAATCCTTCCCCGGTTGTTTCTGTTTCATTAGGGAGGCAGTAGTTAAATACTGATGTATTTCAGGAATGTATAAAGACCATGTTTGGTCTAAGATGTTGTGGCAACCGGGGATGCCATGGTTACCAAGTTATATCAAATTGTAATTTGATATTTATCTTTGTTCTTCTGCTAATAAATTCCCGTTCTTCGGAACTTTGGCGTTTTGCTCCGTACTTAAATGCGAACTCCCGTTGTGTCTTTCAGGCAGTACCGCCTCTCATCCCATTAACCCCGGTAACACTGGGTCTTGAACAATGATTGGAGAAACCATGCATATACAATAGACCAACCAACCCACCTTGCCAAAGTGGGTTGGACATCCTGATACCCAGAAGTGATTCTTAAGTCAGATTTTACAGTAATTGCTTTTTACTTACGACACCTCGATCAGGACGGTTTGCTCCGTCATCCACTTGTGTCGGCCATTTGGTAAAATAGACCTAGTAAACGTTATTAATGTGAGGAAGTGAGCGAAAACGTACGCAAAACTTAAGACACTGGTTTTACAATATTTTCACGGCCCAAAAAATATGGCACTTCACGTACCATACTATATCTGAAAAGGCTCAACAAATTCGTTGAGTACCATCACTTAAGATGGTGTCTTAAAAGACTGCTATCGTAATAAACGCAAGGGTTGCTATACATGGCAACTGTCGATATCTAAGATGCTCACTATTCTGTTCCAATCATGCCCATAGGAGAGGAAGACAGAAAATACTTAGATTCGAAAGAAAAGGCATTCTTTATTGATATACGGCTTTTTCGAATGGTTTACAGTGGATGTCGTTGCTACCATCTATCGTCAAAGTAGTTACCAGTAAGTCATATGAACGGGCGCGTTACATACTGGCACTTTACTATTATTTCACACGATCATTCTAAATACATTTTTTAGTGATGACCTCGATATTTCTCGCCCCAAACAATTATCATTATCAGTGGCGGCTGATAATGGAACTGTAAAAGCGATGGAGCTACGAGAGCAGAGGAAATTAGCTGGCGAACGTATGGTCCAAGAATATAGGAAAGGTAAGGCAGGGCTAGAGAGCAGTCATTGCAGATACACAGGAGTACATGTGTACCTGACCAAAAAATGGTCCGAAGCACCACTGTGAAGGTTGCAGAAAAGGTTGCTGTGAACGATTTGAAATTAAGCGGCATTTTGAAATAAAGCAAACACAATCCAAAAAAAGAATAACTGACTAGATGTGTGCCTGATATATGTGTGGGAAAGTCCAAATAAACCGCTTTCATCAATAGTTGTACGACTCACTTTCAGAGTGCAGCACTGTGTACTGCCGCTTGCAAGAACGTTAACTCTCAATCGCATTAAAATCCATTAGTTGTAATGCCCTCTGGTATTCAAGATATTCAATGCACTAATACTAGACCTGCTTATACCGATCTCAGTTTGACGTTGCCCTGCTATCCGTTCCTGCCTTTTTAAAATCATGAAGGAAGGCACAAAGATAGGTAAAGGTACAGGATAATTCAGGAAAACTAAGAACTATCGGGTACTTCTGTAAAATGGGTCCGGTAATAAGCAGTTAATTTATGTAGTCCGTGTTTCAAATTCATAACAACCATTTTTTTATGAATGAATAAATGAGACAGAAAACTTGTGAGTTGAATTTCTTCATTTAGTAACGATACGATATTGCTTGTTTAGTATGTACATAATGATAAACTGCAACACATGTGGAGTTTATGACTGACATATACATATGTACTAGTAATTGACAGGGCATCTTGACCATCACTGTAATGACATTATACAGCTTTACAGACAACGCACGTCTTCACGAAAAGTAAAGCATGCACTTTTGTATGCAGTCTTTTTGGGTATAGTAGTGCTATTACTGTCCGTCGTTTGGTTTGGTTCGGAAATTTCGGACGATTGCCGAAGTCACCTTGAAAAGGTTTAGTCATTGACCAATGAGAGGGTTTCTCTTCATTTACATCAAGCACGTGGCCTAGAAATTTCGTGTTTGGCAATCAAGTTGTAATTGAATCAAGTTTTATGAAGCGAGAAGACGCAGCAGGTTGCCCCTCAACCGACCCCAAAAACCTGTGCCTTAATTGAGATCCCGGATAATAAGACAGTTGAAGTTACTTGTCCCTAATGCAGTAATAAAAAGATAATAAGTCTGTAATTATAGGGCAGTGATTGCATGCCCCGATATATATACAGAAAAATGACACGTATTTCTTCGCTGGTACGGGCGGAGGTAACGGAGGCAATACCACTGGAAGTTCAGTATGGAGTGGCATGGCACAACCCAACTTGGTATTATAAGATATCATATTTCGTAACTCGCGGAATATGTCGTTTCTGATACCGATGTAAAATGCAATAAAATGCTATAGCCACAATTCGTTTGTAGAGTCGCAGATGCAAGTCCACGGCTACCCTACTCCGTGCCACAGAATTATCCAACGTGCCAGTGTGGGATGGAATTTAAGACCAAACCTGGCCTGAACAGTTACAGTCAGAGACAATAACACCAATGAATATTCATAGGTTGGAGGGTCCAGGCCTATCAATTAGACGAGTGCATTTTTTTTAACTATCAAGTACATATTTGGAGAGGTATTGAAAAAATATTTGCTGTGGCAAGTCTACAGATATGAATAAATTGTTTGGTAAAAAAAGTTTATTTTGAATTTTGAAAACCTGGCCATAGGGGGCGTCATTCAAATTTGGAGTGAAAATGGTGGTCTTGTCTCGTCAGCCGGCCACGGAGCGATCGCAGCGCCAAATAAAGCATTTCTCTTACCACATTCACAGTGTCGGCACCTAGCGGGAAATTGCGTCATGAAAAATCGTAATTTTCGAGTCCCGCCAAAAGTATCATTTTTACGCGGGAAATGATTTGCGCGTGTGTCGTAAACAAACATGACTGCATGAAATTGGTATCGAGGAACATTTTCACGGTTTATTTCACGAAAATCCGTGTTATACAGTATTCACAGATTAATTCGAAATCTAGCGCGAGGTATATTTTCCCAGTATCGCCAAGTACGCTTCAAATATCTTTCCCCTTTAGAATCCTTTGATAATGTCAGCAATCGAGCTTTTCGGCGTCCAAAGATAAAAGCGAAAGGAATCCAATGTCAAAATTTTGAGTTGGACACGCGGGTAGATTTATAGTACGATTCATCAGTTGCAACATAGTTTCGGCGGTCACGTGATCAAAACATTGGCCGCAAGTTCAAGCTGAAGTTTGTGTTGATCATGTGTGAATTGGGGAATCTGAACAGAAATATGAGGAAACACAGAAAATATGGAGTCCAGAGACTGCTGATACTCTCATACTGTATGGTGCACATCATCATGGTGCTTTGACATTCACACAAATTTAAAAGTACTTTACCCATAGTTCTAAAAAAAATATTCTAGAAATATAAAGCACGTTTTTCTTCTTTGTTTGCCTCTAGTCTAGGCCTAGCTGTCTCAGTGTCGTCGAGTCGAGTCGAGTCAACGTAACCAATGCTCATGTAACCAACGGTTGATTATGCTGTTAATTTGTTCAGTCAGCTGCATGAAATGAATGATATAGATAGACAAGAGCATCAAAGGGAAACTATAGGCAGGAGCCAGCTTAAATATTAACAAGAACCAAGGTCCCTAACTCGGTGCATCATGACGACTGTCTCTGAGTACGAGTCGCATAATGTCTACTAATTTGATCCCTTTGCTCCTACCAACTGTCCCTCGTAAATATAAATGTAAGGGATAGGCCCCTTTCTCTGGCCCTCCAGCTGCAAGCTCCACCTACATCCCGTGTACTGTAAGTATGACAAAATGAACAGAGTACTGCGACAGAATCTTGCACACCATTGTGCCCTCTCTAAACATTTATCGGATCTGATGACAGAGAGAAGAGAAAAAAAGTGGTTTTAACTTTCTCCCTCCCAGATTTCCTTCTCACGAGACCAGAGACTGAACAGCCATCTTTATGTAACAAAAGGTTGTTACATTGTCTTTCTCAGACTATCCTCTTTGGAGACTGAACAACTAATTTACTGTCGGTGACCTCCACATTATGAGGTATTAGGTTGTGACATATTGCTTCTGAACCTAGTCCATCTAGTACAGGACATCTGGCGTGTCTTATGACCATTGCTGTAGAAAAAGCTGCTGGAAGGTTGAAATTGTTTTCACTGAGAAAGCAAATGGAGGAAATGTGGAATGGAAGCAAAGTGTCATGAATTCATGGTTACTTCAAATTTGGCCGCTCCTGTCGTTTGAACTAAAGCAACAGTGTGGAACGACTTTCCACCATAGTCCTGCTCTTCAGAAGAGAATTCCATGTGTTAACACTGCAAGTTGGCTCTGAATACCTGATTGAGCCAATTATTGTCTGGTGTCTCAAACATACCAGTGAAGGATACCAATAAAAGATATGGCCATAGTCACTTATGGTCAACCAGAGAACGGTCTTTATCAGCAGGACTCCAAAGTTGTCCAATCAAGGAGATGATACTATTTCGTACATGGTAGTTTCTCCAGGAAATAAACATAACCTTGGGACTGTCTCCAACATTTGTCACAACGCCCGGTCACAACCTTGACAGCGTACCACAAATGTTTATTTTGTAGCCTGGTACATGCAATATTCACATCCCATGATAACTCTCTGACATTCATAAGGTAGTGCATCTGATGGGGGACACATGACCCTCACTCCCACACTTTTTAAGTGAATCTTTATGCCATAGACAACAGATGTTTGCACAGCATGATTGGGACATATTGTACATGAACCTTAGACAATGAATCCTTGTCTTTCAAAGGGACAGAGTGTACATAATGTACAGAGCTACTACTGTCCCGGCTACTCTGTAGTTAGGCCTAAGCGAAGGTCATTCTTAATCTGTGCCAAGCGGCTTTGAGCAGTGGTTTGCAGGAAAAAAAAGAAACCAAGCATTTTCCGAACCGTGCCAAATCTTCTCAAAATTGCCGCCTAACATTATGTTAATGAGCAAAAAATCACGTCATCGTAGTAAGAGAATTTGCCCGAAAACGGCGCGTGGATGGAATTTAAGACCAAACCTGGCCTGAACAGTTAAGGTGGCGCAAAACTGCCCAACTTCAACTCGTGATAATTCATTGATAACAATGATTCAAACAAATATTATGGTACGGTACGATACGTATGAAGCATCTAAGTGAACTTCCCCCCCCCCCCAAAAAAAAATAACTGGATCATATTTCTGGATTATCCACTCCAGAAAAATGACTTTTTTGGGAAGGTAGAAAAATCACCTTGATCAATTTTATGTCAACATGCTATATCGCATCGAAGACTACACGACGAACACTAACTCTCGTTTTCCTCTCGGAAAACTCAATCACTCGTAAAGTGCAGGGACGCTTAATCGGATTACACGCTCAGTGGCGATCCCTCTCGTAAAGTCTCGAGTTCTTGAATTCCGAGACCTTTCGTCAGTTTTTCGACACCTTTCGACAGTATAATCTATTAACCGGTAATTTGCATGTTGGCTAGCAGGGGGCGCGATAAGTCCGACACTATGATCAACGTGCTCAACATTTCCACAATGAAATGGGAGGCGGATTAGTTTTTGCCGTTGCCAACTATGCGCACCACAAGCAATTCATTTATCGAGTGTCCTGCGTGGACGGGCTCTCTCTCTCCTATGATATGTTGAGGACAATCGATGCGTTTATTTAACGCTTTGGCCTTTGATGATTACAAATAAGCATTGCAATTTGAATAAGCATTTTACGCATCACAAATTTATATCCTAGTTATGAAAGTCGATTATATTTGCTAGTTTTGGATTCTACCCGATCCGCATTGCAAGTGTAGGGAAAATACCCTTGGTCTCGTATTTCTTTATTACACTTCTACATGGGGAAAAGCTTATGCAATGTGTAGGTACAGTGCGAATAAATATACATTGGCATGTACATTTTTGGGATATTTCGTTTCAATACTTTCCAGACTATTTTTATCATGAATATTTTGTTACAAGCTGTCACGTTTGGGTACTATGATCCTCACTTGGTTTTAAAAGTGTTTTTATAATCCGTTGTGGGTTGGCTCTATTTCAAAGAGCGTAAATAATGAGTTTGTAAGCTCATAACTTTTATTTGTTTGGATGGGAAGCCATCTTGGATTGTGATCTCATGAGAGAAGGGGAGATGCAAGCACTCCAAAACTTGCATATATAATTGTTTTGGGAGGAATCAAATATTTTAAGTTGGGGGAAACTCAATGTATTTACATTTACTTGGGGGGGGGGGGGATATGTTTGATCTTTATGAATCTTCAAGTATAACATCTTTGTATAATATATTGGGTCATATGTGGTGTACCCCGCCACCTGACTAATCTATATTTAGAAAGCACATCTATCTGGTCAAAAATCATTGAGTTATTCGTTGGCACTGTGCCACTTTTGCCTGAGGGGCAGGAACTACCCAGGGGATGGTGATTTTGATCACTAAGGTCATGCTATAACCCTTAAGCTATTTTAAAATACCATGGGGGGGGGGGGGGGAGAGTGCTAGGAGAAGTGAACGAGAGAGGCTACAGAGAAGATTAGAGAAGTTAACAGATGTAGAGAGAAGAGAATAAAGATAACATAGAAGTAAGAACAGAGAAGCGATATACTAACAGAGAAGTGCAGTTAGAGAGAGAAGAAAAGGATTTAAGAAGAGAAGATCAAGGGAGATTACAAAAGGGGTTTTAGGTTAAGTGTGTAAGCACATGTCAGTGGTATTATACGCCATCTTGGCATGTACTTTATATGTATGTAATATTGCATGTGGTGAGGACCACTACTGGTAGAAGTCAAGTGAGAGCAATAAACCTAATTAGCAAGAATTTCTCTTCTAGTCAGTATATTGTTGAGGCTGTCATTCTAAAAGAAATCAAGATCAGAGGCACTAGGTCCCTACAATATCATTCCTGGCATATGCATATATTGGCTGGCCATTTTAGCATTTCGATCCAGGGATAAGTTTTATTTTGGTTCCATATGATGGAGGGAGGCATTTTACAAACTTTAATGAAGTAATCAGGGTAGAAAAAAGGAATTTGGTTCTGGTGAATAATTATGTTTTGTTGATAAAACTAAAATTTCAAAGAATTACTGAACAAAAGTTCACTTTTCACAGAAATTGACTCCAGAGACGTATACAAGAAGCCATATGTCAAGTTGTGGTATATTGGCATCAATCGCTTTTTCGCGTTGATTACCTTTCAAAGTGACTCAAGATCAGTAATGCCAATGTGACATTTAAGTGGTTGCTCCCCATATTTCATTGTTTCCAAACAATACATGACTTTTCAAGAGGGAACATAAAGATCAATCAGCGCTCCGAGAC
This sequence comes from Lineus longissimus, assembly GCF_910592395.1. NCBI lineage: Eukaryota > Metazoa > Nemertea > Pilidiophora > Heteronemertea > Lineidae > Lineus > Lineus longissimus. The sequence goes on from NC_088321.1 coordinate 3,962,012, forward strand.
AATCAGGGGAAAGATTTAGAAACGGAAAGACTCAAACCATTTCACCTATGCCTACTGGTTCTAACTTAGGGGGGCGGGAAGTTGAGAAGCACTGAGAATAGGTTGCATCTCTTGCTTTACGACACTGAGGCGAAGTATCCAAGTTATTCTTTTAAAGGAATCGGCGGCTTTTTACTGCAGTATGGGTGTTCTTCTTCTGGTTCATCAGTACACTATATTTCTTAACGTGTTTGATGATTTTCCAATTTTTTTTCAACTTTTAGATCGTAGAAGAACGTGTTATTCGTCATTTTTAGTACGCACAAGTCCTGGTACAAAATGCCTTTCCCGCCACGTGAGTGCGCGCCGAGATCTGAGTTCACGTCACCCCGCTATATGATGCAACGTCATTCCATTATCGTCGCAGTAGCGGGGCAATCAAACGCCATCAGCCTAGGGTAGATCAATGTATAGTGCATTGTTCCACAAAAAGATCGACACATGGAGAGCTAACTCAGAGTCAACATCGGAAACGTATGATAGTTCAGTAAGATTTTTTTTGGAATTTTTCCTTTTTGTGCACTCTGTTAATGGAAACTACCTGTGTTTTAATGTAGGATGTAACTGGGCAGCCGACAGCTTAGTTATATTGGCCTTAATAAAACCATTGGTCCTTCAAAGAGTCAAAACCTAGACCTGTTGATAATGACTATAGGTTTTGACTACAGTATAATGCCAGTAATTTTTCGCAGCACTGTCTTGGTACAAAAATACCCAGGTTTATGTCGATGACTTCAAAAGGGCATGTCCCATTTACAATAAAATTATAGTTGTCGGCAAAAGAGGCGCTTCCTCCACATCGTTCTTGCGGCGATACGTTGTGTAGCATATCCTCTACACTTTTGGGTAAATATTCCTGTTTTTAACCATGGCCTGCCTACACACGACAAATCAGCAATAGTCAATGCTCACCAATGAGCCTTAGGTTTTCTTCACCAAGGTCACATGTATTAACTTTGTGGGTTCTCGGCTCTTTTTATCTGGTTAGGTCGTGGTGTTTTAACCAGAGATATAGTTTTGTACCTGCTGGGGACTTTACTTAAACCTGAGCTCTAAGTATTTAACTGTTAATATCTTATTTTTTTAAGTATCATTAGGGCCCTAAATCTTCACACACCTTGTTTAAAACACCCGTCGACACAATATTATGTCATACATCGTGTACCAGAAGATCCGGTGATCATATTCATATCCCATGACAATTGTTCCCACAATTTGATGCTCAATATCATATGACTTGTGTGATATCAAATATTGCGCTGTTGGCAGCCAGTTAATTTGACGTCAGTAACATGGCGGCACGTCTTGCAAAATCGTCGTCACCGACGGGAAAATCAGTCGTGTTTGCAGAAAGCAGATGGATAAGTCAAGCAATATTTCAAGGATGGTGCGAACATGTGTGGTTAATCATCTGAGGCCTTGGTTCGTGGTTGGGACAGCCACATCGCAACTGCTTGTCACGATCCACATTTTTTAAAGGAATAAATTGCTGCTGAATTCTATCAAAAATATCAGACCAATCAACCACTTTAGCTAATCTGTTCTCTCGATCCCGCTCATTCACCATTAGCAGATCACCTGACGATAGACTTTGCAAACTTCACAAAATGAGAGTTTATGAAAATGACTTCATGACTTGATTTTATTTTTTTGTTATGGCCACGCGTATCCTCTCTCCTGAGATCCGGCTTTTTTTACTCCTATGTCGTATACAAACCCTGAGAAAAAAGGGATGGGTGGTTGTTCCGATTACTTTACACACCTTGTGCAGTTTCTGTTCAGATTTGCGATATTATTAGACAGGTCTTAATAAAATCTAAGTAGTTCCTGATGTTTTGATCTTTTGAGATACAACGATTTTATGCTGCTAAACATTCTGTTGTAGTGTTTTTGTGTCTATACGAAATAAAATAAACTTGCAGCGGGCAACGCGCGATTCAGCAAAGAGACTTCGAAAATTCAAGCTTAAAAGCGGATTTCGTGTATTTTATATGTGTAATATAGAAGCTTTGATCAAAATAATAATAAAAATTCAAAACATTCCAATACCGATTGCCTGAGAAAAATTGATTGGTGTACATCATTGCCATCAAATCGTCACTCGCGGACTGATATGGGCCTATTCGAATACAAGTTCTAAACTGGCCAGTGAAACAATATTTCCTTAAATCAATTATCAAAAAGTATATCCCTGTTATGGCCTGGCTCTGTAGATTAAGAATCCACTAAAGATTGAAGAATAAATCCACTTTCACCCATCACAGTCATGTATTTACCACAGCTGCACAGTTCAGTACGGACTATGTACCACACTTCCTCCATGAATACAAGTGTCTGCCCTGTTAATGAAAATAAAATTTCATCAACAATTGCATTGGTTGCATTTTTTCTTGGTCGCCCAATATGCTTTAAAGGATTCATAGAGAGGCGGTATTTCATTAAACATGATGAGGTGAACGAAATCGTGACGCGTTTTAGTGTGAGAATGTTGCAAAATTTGCGGCTATTCAGCTTCTCCTGCATTATACATGTAGGGTCGGCATTATATGACCCATTCTTCCTCTAGTAATACACTCTACTTATTATTCAATCCTCGAATTTAGTCAGTCTGGAAGAGGATCGATTTCCGTACTTTGTGCTTGTTATAGCCTTCCACAATTGTAGTGTTTGCAGAGGTATGGACTATACTGGTTTAATCACTCGACCCAAGATATTGCCATGTGCGGTATAAAGTGAAACTATCAACCTAGATCAGAAACGAGATGAAGCCGAAAGAAGATACATGCTATCCAAAATTAGGCAGGCTGCATTGGGAATCTCTGAATGAAAAAGTGAAAGCGTCCTAACAGGCTGATTAGTGCATGCAGTTCGAAGAGTTGAAGGGGGCATAGAAGAGAGGCCACTATGGCACGACATTGACGCCAATTAACACACTCACCAGAACTAGAATTCTGACACAACGGTTAAGAAACTTGATGGAACACAACCAGTGCTGTTAAAAGTACTTATGTTCATTAAGAGCCAGTTTTTATAAGAATCAGGCGGATTTCTATTAGAGGGTGATATTATAACCGTCTAAGATTTGCCTGAACTTTTTGTTGGTGAAAGGCCTATGGGCAGATAGAAAATCCTGAACTTCTAGGTCCCTAAAACGAACATGTTTTTTTCTAGGGTCTCTTGGAATGGTCACTGTTTTGACACCTGATTCAGGAGATGTTAATCGTAACGAAGCATTTTCTGTTAGGGTTCGTCTCCCCGTATGAAGCGCTCAGGATACGTATCTTCATATCCCAAGTTATTTTGTTGAGCGCTTGTTAACGATGCTTCACTACATGAATGTATGCGCCTGCAAATATCTCGGCCGCGGAGATATGTTGTTAGCTCTTAAACCGTCTCGCCATTATCTCGTCATGATTTTTATTGATTGCATGGTGGGCCACTGGGCGATGCGTGGTCCTCCCATCATTCGAGTCCGTATTTTTTGTCATATTTTTGTCATGGGACAAGGGCATGATCTCTTGGAGTGGTTGAGACACCAAGACAAAGTCATTAATATTCAGGACAAACACGTTTCTCGGTCGGCCATGCCTGAGGTCAACCCCCCCCCTCCCCTATATTGTACGCGCCGGTCACCGATCCAAAGGTTGACCGCGCTCAGCGTTGCTTAACTTCCACCGCGCCAACCACTGGGCCATAAAGGAATTCCCTCATGGACGGCGGGTTAAGCCGGGCCATATACCTGGGGTACTATACATCATTCCCCCCTTCGGACAGAGATGGATCGTCCTCGATCCTACTTAGCGCTTCATGCGTCTCAGTACCGAACTACAAATCCAGAGCTCGCATCGCGTGGGAAGGTCTGCCAGATATATTGTACGCGCCGGTCACCGATCCAAAGGTTGACCGCGCTCAACGTTGCTTAACTTCCACTCTGGGGCCAACGCGCCAACCACTGGGCCATAAAGGAATTCCCTCATGGCCGGTGGGTTAAGCCGTGCCATATACCTGGGGGTACTATACACCCCCCCACCCCATCTAGTAAATACGGCCCTGTTTTCAACCTGGAATATGAAATTAGTTTTTTACCCCTGCCCCTGCCCCTGTCCCTGCCCCACTCTAGTCTCGCGAGATCCATATCAAGCGAGGGTAGGAAACGTTACGTAGCGTCGTTGAGCTGATTAACCCTGCCCCTGCCCCTGCCCAGTGTGTTGCAGACATTGTTGGCCTGACGCTGCCGGCCACGCCCAATTGTTTAGTGGCGGCAATAATCAAATGTTATCCTGTAAAAGATGGAACGCTCCACTCATCCGGGTTCGATGGGTTTTTTCCTCACCCCGACCCTTATTTTGTGTCATCAGACAGACCGGGCCCAGGAGACCGGATCACCATCCTGATCATATGTCTGACGTACCCTCCGCAATGAGGCTGTAGATGCGGGTGGAAGTGTTCTGGTGCCACAAACGTGTCTGTGAATAAGTATAAAAGCAGTCCCAGAAATAGTCCTGTCGTCTCCCCCCTCCCGTCCCCTATCTCTTTTAAGCTGAAGATGAGTGAAGCCTGTTTTAAAATCCAGACGAGTCATGACTGTCCAAGAGGGGCTCTCTTTCTGACCTACAGCGGGACCCGCAGGCATAGACCCATAAGGACGACAATAACAACGTGTTTTCCAATCTCCCCAGCGCAGGTTGTGTGGTTATGTCTCTCTGTTACCGCTGTCAACGATTTGGCTCCGATCCTCCGCCCTCGTTTCGGTATTCTCTCCATCCACGCGCTGGTGCAGCTGTATGCTCAATAATAATTGTGCCAATAATTGTACTGCCATCATTTTTCAAGAATTTCTTGAATATCTTGATTTTCTATTTTTTTGGCGGGATTTAAATCTGATAAGTGATGTATTTGCATTATTTTGGGCAGACCTGCCCACTACATACGGAATCAACGAACGTACTCTTAAAAGTAGGTCGCAAAATATTACAAAGCAATTCGTTTTGAAGAAATTTTTTTGACATTAAGTCCATCTCTGTTTCGAGTGCAGCAGTAAAATGTTCTTATTTTAGTCCGGGAATTGGCCTCGCCCTCGTCAGTTAGTTACAGAACACTAGTCTCGCGAGATTACGTCATTTGCCGGCTCTGCTGATTGACTCCACTGATTGACATACAATGCCAATCGCATGGGTACGGAAGCGTATTAGTGCCAAGTGAAAAAAAAAATTCTGGCATAAATGAAAAAAAGATTTTTTTTTATCACGTACGTACGAGTGAGTATCACGTAATAACGCGATAATTCGCGCTATCGCGTACGTACATGATACTAACGCGTAATTACGAGATAACTATGTGATAATAACGTGATAGTTTTCTCGTAATAACGTGATAGTTATCGCGTAATAACGTGTTAGTTATCGCTTAATAACGCGTAAGTTATCTCGTAATTACGCGTTAGTTATTGCGTAATAACGTGATAGTTATCTCGTAATTACGCGTTAGTATCACGTACGTACGCAGTAGCGTGAATTATCGCGTTATTACGTGTTAGTTATCGTGTAATAACGTGTTAATCATCTCGTAATTACGTGTTAGTTATCGCGTAATTACGTGTTAGTTATCGCGTAATAGCGTGTTAGTTATCGCGTAATAACGCGTTAGTTATCTCGTAATTACGCGTTAGTTATCGCGTAATAACGTGATAGTTATCTCGTAATTACACGTTAGTATCACGTACGTACGCAATAGTGCGAATTATCGCGTTATTACGTGATACTATCTCGTACGTACGTAATTTAAAAACATTCTTCATTAATACCAAAACTTTTTTTTTACTTGGCACTAATACGCATCCGTACATGGGGGAGCTGATGTAACCAGCAAATCAATGTTCTTCATCCCTCCGTGATCGACCATGCCCTCGCTCTGATCATCACGGATCAACAGTTATAGATTATTAAGCATTTGCAGTAGGTAAGAAGAAATCTTTTTCGATACTGATCTCTTGTTATGTATGTAGCGTTGGCCTCCGTGTGTCGTGTCGGCGCATGCTTTCAGAGCCAGCTATGTGTACAAAGTGCATGCATTCATCGTGTGCATTCCCATTGCCACATGGCCATGGGCATAGGGCTTTTCGAAAAAATTGCCGAAACTGGCCAAGTCAAATGACCTCAAGCAGAACACATCTTAATCCGGAAGAAGGAGACTTTGGACAATGCCATGATGGTACGCCCATTGTATGGGATTGGCCACAACAGTGGCAGTGCCATAGCATGATTGATAGACAGCCAGGGCAGGCTGCCGCATCGGCCTTAGCCATACCTGATGTCGTTTTTACGTGGCCTGCGGTTAACTGCAGTAGTGGTGATCGCAGAAGCTGCTGGAGTGGAAGTAGAATACCGGTATATGCTGCATGGCGGTGCATGCACTGCATTCTATTTTATCTTCCGACTGACAGACATCATTGGATTCCACCTCCGAAGACACTGGTGTGATGTGTGCTCCAGGATTGGGGTGGTTGCTGAACATGTTTGGGAAAACATTGGCCTGGCACCGTTTATGCTCCTTGGTAGAAAGCGGCAAGTCGGTATAATTGTGATTGTCTTACCGATGGAATGTAAATGAAGAAACAGTGGTGGTCTAAATCCAAAAGTTGCACTATGTAACATCCTTATTATGAGCCTCTGCTCTAGCCACTAAGCTACTGATCTATGTACTAATATATCAGCTATAATCAAATAAAATTGTTCTCTCGTATGTTTTTGTTTGTCTGGATTTAATTCCAAAGCATAAGAATGGCTTTTTCCTTCAGAAAATGGTCAGGCCAAGGAAAATAAGGGACTTTGTTTTTACCCTAGAAGACGAAACGTATGTCCAAGTTGAAGTACCATTTCCTGCACCCCATATGGTAATTCCTGGCATTGACAACAGTGCTGACAATGTGCAGCCCTGTCCTACAACATCATATGAACCAGAAGGGAATCTTCTTGACATTGAACAAACAGGTAATTTGCTTGACAAGAGGGGGGCATGTGTTCTTTCTATTCTTAAACTAGGCTGTTTTTTCCATTCACTGGGATTCAGAAAGAAAAAAAAATTCTTCGACTACTCCACTAATGATAATCATAGTCTACTAAAAAATTGATTGCTGACACTCTAATATATGATTTTTGACCAGGTTTCAATTCTTTGTTGGATATTCCACTCCAGTATACAAACATTGAGTCCACTCGAGATACCTATCATTCGCATGTTTCACTAAAAAAATATCCATGTATTTTGAATCTGTATCCTGGCAATTTTCAAATGAAACTTAACGACCCATCCATGAATTATTTTTTCTGATTGAAACTCTCCTTGATGATATACTTATTGTCTATCATATCATCTCATCCCTCTCCCTGATTTTGTTTTAGCTCTATCTTCATTGATTTCAAAATAAATGTTGTTCTATTGTAGTTGATGAGTGTTCTGAAACACAGTATTTTTCACGCATTTATCATTAGTTTAATTAAGGCGCTCTTTATTCTGGTACTTCGTCATTTGTATTTCGCGCGCTTTCCGTTTCGCGCGCTTTCTATTTCGCGCTTGCATCTCTGGTACATCACTACGTAGTTCGCCGGGTCCTCGCGGATTTGTCTTCTTATTTTCGTTGGAGGGTTTTGACCTTTCCATGTGTGAGAAACTGGAGGAGAGCAACTCCAGGTATAAGATAAAATGTATAAGAATCCCCCTTGCCCCATCATGTTGGTCAATATTGAGTAAAGGGCTCATAAAACACACTTGAAAGTGATGGCTATCGATATCATTTAGATTTGTCTCCGTCAGGTTGCACGCTGATGCGTGTATTGATACATTAGGCCTATTCTTGGATACTGGTTCCACTTTTCCAGGGCGAAGTCTCTTTTGTAATATTCGGGTAATATTTGTGAGTTCCCGTTATATTTTAATGCATGCTGGTAGCTGGTAAACTGTTTGTACTGATCTTGGTTGGGAACTATGGACTTTTCATGATTGAAAGTCATAATGTGATACTTCTCTGGTGATCTCGTAGATTGTCCATCTTTGCGAAGGTGGCAGCACCTGTCGGAACATGTGTTATGGGAATTGTTTATTCAATGACAAAGTGACCTTATTTTTGTATTATATCTTATTTTGCAGAAACAAAGTTTTGGAACTAACATCCAGTCGTTCTCGTTAGTAATTCCTTCGATTCGTCACAATGAGGGCATTGCACAGCCAAAGAAAAGAAGCAGATACGGTCAAGAAAAAGTTTCTCAGCTTGAGAACTGGAATGCTATTCGTGATGGAATGTTCACTAGTTTCCAAGAGTCGCTTGTTCCTGGTATGATTTGTGGAGCGTGCAGTGTTCCATTGTTAATATCCGTGTATCGATGTGATGACTGTTATGTTGGCTTCTTTCTTTGCGGCAGCTGTGTGGAAGAAGTGCATAATCATAAACACACATTGTTTCACCAACCATACAAATGGCAGGTCAGTATCTAATACTGTGTTTTATGACATAATGCAACTTTTTTGTTGCATGTCAGATAACTACATGTATTTGTATCGTACATTTCAGTTTCAGTAGTTGTGTTTCGGGACACAAAAACAATTTAATCAATTCCTTCAGAAATGTATTGTTGTTATGCCAAATCTCAATGCTTCAGTTTTGCTGAAACAGCTATATGGTTGTTACACTACAGTATTATTATTTTCAAGTTGAGGACAAAACTGGTGGATCAATAATGCATGTAGGATGTAAATACAATGTATTTAGATGAGAAGAGAAATAGTTTTTGCAGTGAAAGAAAAACCCCAACTGGTGATCAAATGTTCTTTAGTTGGATTTCATGATGGCCTTACAAAGGAGACGATAATAAACCGAAAAGGTTTCCAGGTAAAAAGGGAGGCCATTAAGGCATTTGCCCCCCTTGCTTGGTGAATTTCCATCCCCAGGACAGCAAGATGTGGAGCGTATAGTGAAAGCCCTGGACGATGATTTGTCCATTCATGTATAAATCAATTTGGGTATGCACAGAGTTGCTTGGTTGATATCACCCTCTAATCTGTATCATTTTCTATGCAGGCTCGAACTTGGAATTCATTTGTACCCAGGGGCAGTTGTGAAAAAGTTGTCCGGAGACATAACCATTCCTGCTCTACAGCATTTATACGGCCCCTGGTCGTTGTTGATCATAAAGGTTTGCATTGAAAATTTCTCTTATTTTGCATGCAATCTTAAATACTTGTTGTACCTTAGCACTTTTATTCCCATCTTTTAAGAAACCAACTTCTTTCATTGTTTTCATTAATGCGTAATGCTGTTTGTAGCAACACGCCTGTGAAGAGAACCAAAAAAGCCTAATGACTGCTTTTAGTTTGTAATTCATTCTTGCATTCATCTCGACTAATCTCATTTTGTTTCAGGACGATATCATCGATCGAATTTCCAGTTTTGCCTCTGTGAACCAGAGTCTGTTACCCTGATACTTCATCACCTGTGGCCTTCGTCTCCAAAGAAACCACGCATGTGTTTTCATTTCCACTTCATGGATTTGCTGCGGGTAATATCTTAAGTATCTTCAAGGAACAATTCTCATCATGGACTTCTGTGAAGCGTTCGAGCACTTATACAGTCCTTATGTTCATTTTGAAGACCCGGTAAGTGGGTTGTATGTCTTTGTCATAAATTTTTTAAAGGAAAGATTGGTTACACTGAGACTCTAAGACTAAGGCCAGGGAATTGATAAAAACTAAGTGGACCCACACTGACAGAAACCAATGTATCGCATTGACATTGTTTACTTCGAATACATGTATTGTATAGTATCTCAATGTCTCACTGACTCAGAAACGTTGTTGTGCGACCACCCCTAGTTGTTATCTACAGTGTTTATTGTTTGTCCCTCCAATAAGATTTAATAAAATTGAAATCCCTGCTGTGAAATTTACTATTTTTGCCTAATTGAATGTTGGGGGCTAGGAGCCAAAAGTTATCTTTTAGTTTTAATGAAACGAATCTTTTGTATCCCCCTTTATGGCTTTAAACCAGACTTGGGCGGATGCATATCCAGTGCTGATCTTTATTCAAATTTCTCTAAATTCACAGGCAATCCAGAATATCTACAGAGTCCTGATAAATGAAAGCTTCGAGGAATACAGGGCTTTCATATACCAGTGTGAATATCTCCATAATGTCTGCCCTGATTTTGGTGATGGAACAGTATGTCCTGCTTGTCCAATGGTAAGACTATCTGATAATCATTATTATTTGCTGTCCATTGTGTATATGCACTGCTACTGCTACTGTAGAGTTGAGGTTGACTCTTCAGCCAACAGCGTGGTAATGGTTCTAATGGTGGTTCTTTAAAGACTCCATTATGGGGGCATGTTTTTTTGGTCAAAGATTGAATATGTTCTGGTGGCCCACCTGAACAAAATTGGCTGCAGACAACAGATATTCAACAGAAATGACAAGAACTTGACCTGTCCTGGGGTGTCACTATGGGCCTTTGCTGACCTTTGCTGATGGGAATTTAGGTTAACAACTTGTTTCTAAGTGTAGGATTGTGATTGCAAGAAGTGTTTATAAAAAAATGTTGTGTCTGTTTGGCTAAATCATATTAGTGTCCAATTTTGATAAAGTATGTTTTTGGTTTTTTTTACTGCAGGAAGATGATTATCCAGTGATAATTTCAATGGATGGTAACTTTGGGCTTGTGCAAAAAAAGTCGTCTGGTGTCAGTTTTTCCGAGCCGAAGCATGCGGGTCACTTCTTTTCTAATCAGAGTGAGGTTGATGAGTTTGTTCAAAAACATAACGGAAACATGAAGAAAGTTGGCTACGTAAGATCGTGTTAATCAACCTATTAATTGTCAGCATCATTTTGAATGCCTTAGAAACTTATTCTCAATGTATTTGTTCGCACAATGCGCTTTCAAATAAATTACTGGCACTTAATGTTCTGATTTTATCCATTTTCATGATTCCACTTGTTAAATAGATTATGAAGTTTGCAGTTTTTTTATGTGCCACATTTATTTTCATTGTGGTTTAAAATTGGCATTTATTGAATGATAACCATTGTTTTCCATTGTACTGTTATTGCATTTTTAATCTTCAGGCTTGCAGCAATTTCAAGGGTGGAAATACTTTGAGGACAAATAGTCGATACGAAAAATTGGATGAGACAGCAGTTTTTGGTTCGGCATGTCGTCATGTAAGTGCCCGTCATTATGTTTAGCCTAAAACATGGAGAGAGGTAACGGTTTGATTTGCTGTTTGCCTCAGTCAATATGACTGAGATGTGTTGTATCAAAGTGATATTTCAAAAATATTGTCATACATGTGACTGTTCGGAAATGTTTTGCATTGTGATTTTCAAGTACGGTTTAGCTGAAAGAGTGTTTGATGTGCAACTATTTTCCCTTTATCCAATTGGCGCATAACCGTAGTGTCACGTATAAATGATCATCCTGCCTTGGAGGAGGAATACTCCCTGGAGAAAATCACCTCCAAGTGCGTGCAGAGCAAACACTGAAGAAGAAGATATTTTGACACCAATCCCTATTGACTGTTCAACCTTTAACCTTTAATAACCCAATCACTAAAACTGAAAAGTTGCTGCCTGCTGCACACGCTGTGGGTTTGTTTTGTTGCAGATAGTTGCTGTAAGAATTTCAGTAAATATTCAGTTGCAGATCGTGCCCCAGGCATAGGCCTTATTATCATATTCATCATGATCTAACTAGTTTGGCTGGCATCTATTCCAGTAATCAGTTGCTGCCTTTTTAGCTCACCTCTTAGCAGAGGTGAGCTTATCCCATACCGTGGCGTCCGTCGTCCGTCGTCGTCGTCGTCGTCGTCGTCCGTCGTCCGTTAGCAGGGCACGTTTCGTAACTGTTAGAGCTATTGAGTTGAAACTTGGTACACATGTACCCTTATGTAATGACACCTTGGAGACCAAGTTTCGGTCCGATTCGTTTCATGGTTTGGCCACCAGGGGGCCAAACGTTAAAAGTGAAAATATGCAATATCTCCCTTAATAGTAGTCGGGAAATTTTGAAAAAAATATGGTAGGTACTTCTAGCAAAGGTGCATCATATATCCTCCGGGTTTTTGATTTGACCTCCTTTTCAAGGTCACAGAGGTCAAATGGTGTAAATTGGCCGTTAGGATGTAACGATGGCACGTTTCTAAACTGCAATGACTATTGATACCAAATTTGGTACACATTTACCCCTTAGTCAGGTGATCTCAGGGACCGAAGTTTGGTCCAATATGATTCACCACTTGACCACCAGGGGGCAAAATCCAAAAACCTTAAAAATGTGATTATTCCTTAACTTCTTGCCCGATTGCCACCAATTTGATATCATGGGTACATCTAACCACCATACAGTATATGTCACACAGGTTTTTAATTTGACCTTCTTGTCAAGGTCACAAAGGTCAAATGGCGTAAATTCGCCGTCAGACCGTAACTATGGCACGTTTCTTAACTGCAATGACTATCGATCAAAAATTAAGTACACATGTACCCCTTGGTCAGGTGATCTCAGGTACCGAAGTTTGGTGCGATCTGATTTGCCGTTTGGCCTCCAGGGAGGGGGCCAAATCCTAAATTCTTCAAAATGCCATTATTCCTAGTAATGACTTGCCCGATTGGCACCAATTTTATATCATAGGTACATCTAATTCTAACAACCATTCAATGTGTCACCCGGGTCTTCTTTGATTTGACCTACTTTTCAAGGTCACAGAGGTCGAATGTTATGTAAATTGGCCATTTTGGGGAAATTGTAATTGCTTGGACCTACATCAAATCTAACACTACATGACACAATACCATGCTCTTTATCCATCTTTCCTCCACATGAGGTGAGCACAATGGCCCTGGCCATTTCATTCTGTATGGTGCTTTGATAAAGCTTTATGAAGATACATCTAGTCGCAGATGAAAAACCCATTCTTCAATACAATATTTGGATAAGAATTAGCTTCTTGATTTTTAAGGTTTGCATGCAAATTATAACAACTCTTTAACTTGGAATCAAAAGTTGTTCCCATCACAGGCTAGAGATGGTTGTATCAGCTTGCATTCATGTTAGTTTGACAATTTCCTACCCTAAAAATAATTATTGTCCTTTTCATGTTCAGGTTCTGGTAGTCTTTTAGATAGGTTGTAGCTGGCAATTCCAATATTTCACTGCTATGGTCACAAGTTACCTTGTAAGGTAGGTTGTTTCACAAAGTATATTTTTTGGGAAAGTGACCATCCTTGGTCACTCAGTATATGGAAAATCATCCTGGTTGGTTGCGTAATATTTCGCATGTATCATAACAAACACACGCTCCACTGTATTTGCATTTGGTTTTGGAAGGAGTAAGTCAAGTGACATCACCCTAGCTGTGTTGTTTCAGAGTTCATTATTCTTTTACATGTGCAGACTGATTACTGAATGGGCTTTGGATCAACACCTTCAACTGACACTGCTCTTTGATTTCTTTAAACATTAAGTACAGTCCTCGGCGAGTTGTTGGTGTTGGGTTAACAGACGGTGAGACACTGGAATGTCAGGTCCTTTTTGCGGAGTTTCTCAAAGATAACGAAAGAAATGACCCCCAGTCACAGGATAGATGTTCTTACTGATGCTATGATCTATTACACAAACACGAAGTTCGCAAAGATCGGTATGTTTTAAACAGTTGCACAGAGTGGTATTCAGGTGGCGTTGATGGCATTTAGCCTCAATCAGAATGGGAACTTTTAGGCTGTTTTGTGGTCAGGCCATATCTAATTGGATGCATAACTGTTGACCTTAAGCTTAGCTGATAGTATAAACTTCTTCTTGGCACTGACAAGACAAAGTAATGTGCTTATCCTTCTTCATGTAGCAGTATTCAATCACTTTTCAATTGCACTGCTGAGTACTTGATTCCTCAAAATGAAAATTTGTGGTGTTCTTTGTATCCTTCTGAATACCCAAAAATATCTGTGATCAGGTACTATTACACAAGCATGTTATTGAAATTCAAAGTGTGTGCTTGGATTATATCTGTTATGATTTCAAGGTCCGTATCTGGCGTCAAAGCTGACGAAAGCCGAGGATGTAATGTCAACAACAAAACAGGAATTGAAGGCTCTCCTTGAAGGTATGTGCATTTCTCTCTTATTCCAGCAGCTGCAACACACTAAACACCATTGGCAGCATATTACAAGCCTGACTCCTTAGATCAGTTCTCAGCAGTCAGTCATCTGGGGATAATTCAAGCTTGGCATCAGTGAAACATGTCAAAGTTGATAAAGAGGGTCAAAGCATCTTTTCTCATCCCTGGCAGTTCAATCATTCATGGCTGTTCAAGTTTAGACTTTGTGTTGTGTTTGTGGATCATTATGATCAACCAAAGATAACATTCAGTAAGGCCTTTTTCCTGGGCTTACGTCTGAAGCCTTGTTTTAGCCGATGCAGTGATATGCATGCTGATGCAAAATACATTTTATGAGGGTAACCGTGAGTATTTACCAAGTGCATGCCATTACACAATCCAGACACATTGAAGCACATTTTCACAAATAGTAACGGCATGTCTGTGCACTTATTTTGTTCCAATAACAGTGTATCCTTATCTCTTTTAGTGTCAGAAAGTCAGGTAGAACTCTGGCTTGCAGAGTCACAGAATCCTGCTAGTTGTCAGCGACTGAGACGAGGTAAGACCCATTATTAATATCATTATAGGCCCCAGATCCCGTCTGGGGACTATATTGATATCACTGGAATTCTCGAAACTGTTATTTTTTTCCACCAAATTAACACATTTATTGCGGTAGTCCAGCAAAACGGCTTAATAAACCAGAAATCAATCACCCTTACACCACCAAACCCAATTCCATCTATGGACTATCGCAAAAGTATTTTAAAAATCCTGAGTATTTCGATATTTTTGAAGCATTTTTTGCTGAGATATGATACCGTCTTCTCCCAACATGCCGAAGCCGCGATTCAATCTGACATGCGCTGTGACATGCGCAGAGGCGAGACGCTGATACATTAGCATAAGCTCCGCCCCGTCATAATGACGTCATTATTCTCAATCTCAGGAGTTGGTCGAGCGATGGGGCGATGGAGGTATTATAAAGAAACCCAATTCGATTCATGGACTATCGCATTTTCAAAACTCAGAATATTTCGATGCTTTAGATGCGTTTTTATGACTCCAGCTCCTCCCTCTGGGAGCTGGAGTCAGTATTGTTTTCGCTCAGGTGTCTCGTACAATCACGTGACCTCTCCAACACTCGAATGCACTCTTTTCGTCCACGTTTTAGGCCAATCTTCGGCATGAACATGAAATCTAATAAGCGCAGTACTTAAATCAGATGTTTCTCTCGCCTTGAAAACATTCCTGGGTAAAATCCATTGAGATTAGCCGAGTTAATCTACTTTTTCCGTGCTTAAAATCTCTGCCGCTGAATTCTATAAATAGGAACTATTAACATCGCGGCAGTATGGTTCCCATTGTGCGCCCTCCCACTTCACACCACGTCAGGAAGTTTTACGGAGAGGGAGGGCGTGCGGGAAGAAGAATGGCCAAAATGACGTCACGTTTTCCTGGCAATGCCTCTTGCCAGACCAGTCAAGCATTGGGAAAGCATCTTTAATTCAGACAACGTTAGAACTAGAAAAACGAATAATTTGCAAAAGTAAAAGCAGATTTCACCACTAACCAGTCAAATCGGAATACGACGGCGCAAAATGTTCTCGCTTTCCTCCTGCTTCCTCCTCGCTTTCCTCCTTTGACTACAGTCGAGTTTGTTACTCGGTTTCTACTCGGTTGACATGACGACTACCTGGGGACTATCAAATTTGCTACCAGCAAATTTCGGAATTCTAGTTATCATCATCATCATCATCATTATTATTAGGAAATAGCATCAGTGGGCCAGTAAAAAGTTAGGTGGAGTCCGGTGCATAAGTTTGGTTGCAATTTACCCTTTTGCCATAGTATGACATTTTGTCAATTATTTTGTAGCTCCAGTTGCTCACTGGTATCAACAAGGCCAAACACACCAAGGATGAGATATTTCAAAGTAAAAGGTCATCAGATTAAAAGTCAGTCCATTGGAAAACTGGCATCCACCGAGATGAACTACCAAGTGTGGTGGAAATTGGTTTCGTAATTCAAAACTTGCAAAACCGTAACCTCTGCAAATATACTTAAATTTCAGATCTGTCCAGCAAGGCCAGTATCTTACATTCTGTCAACAAACACAGTGTTGAGAGGGCTGCATCTCGAAATGGTAAAGAAATAATTATGCCGGTACGTAGAAACATCCATTTAACCTTTTTGTTGGCTCGCCAGTTGATGAGGCGATAAACTAGTGCATTGTCTGTTGTTTTCTTTATCTTATATCATAAACAGTGGCAAGTTTGCAGGGAGTCACTTCCCTTCTGAATGTTGTAATGAACCCAAAGACCAGATGACATTTGACTGGAAATCTAATTTCAAATATGGCACTCTTGGTGTTATTTTACATTGTTAGCTTTTGACCCCATGTTGAATTCCTGGTCCTGAGTGATGAAAATTCAGCTGGTTCAATTTTGGCTTTCATTTCAACGTCCATTCTTCAATCTAAAGGTGAATTATAGAATTAATCTCAAATCCTTCATACCCTCACATTACAGATAGCCAGGCTATTGCAATTAAACTGCAGAAAAACATCAACAGAACCAATCGGCATATTAAGAAGATGGTGGAAATCTTCAACACAACATGGATGAGAGTTTACCAGAGTCACTTGTTTACGAAGATGCGTTGAAGGGACATTACTTAGGCATGGAAGAAGCACCAATTGCAGGTCCTAATGATAGTGTGCCATTCTACATTAAAGAACAAGCTGTTGACTTGTTTTGCCACCACTCCCGAGCTTTTGAGGAACGGTGCTTGTTGTTGAAGAAGATTGTCAATGTTGACCGCTTCTTTCGGAAGCAACAACAAATTTTGTTGACCTGTGCAACATCGGATTATCTCTCACAGGGCCAGATGGCAATGGTAGTTGCTAAGGCAATTTCTATAGAAGGACTTCACAATGAATTCTATGAGGCATGCAAGGGCAATGTGGAATTGCCATTTCCTGAGCAGACATTTATTGCATCTGTCATTAACAATCATCAAAGCATCACCACTAGTGAACTTGGCCTTCCTGAGGAAGAGGTCAGTGACTTCCTTGAAAGGGCGAAGCTTTCCGGGGAAGAGCAGGAGCAGCATGGTGATGATGGGGACGATCATGAGATAGAAGAGGGATTAACTGCAGTTCAGGAGAGTGATTATTTGGATCTGATTGATTGTAGCTACAATTTTTGAGGTCTTCATGTTTAAGGTAAAAAAAAATGTATATAAGGTAAAATGGGGTATTTGCAGCCCAGGTCTAATTGTAGCCCCCTGGCAATGTTTTTGATTCATATTCCGGTAACCGTGGAATAATTCAGCCAACCCAAGCATGGATATGAAAGAGGTGGCTCTTGAGTATCACAACATAATTAGTTTTGAATTATGCAACATGTTATGTAAGAGCTTTGGCTATAAGAAGTAAACAAATCGGACACATGCACAAAAAAAGTTGGGATCGAACTTTTTACAGGTCTGAATTTTCCACACTATACAGAGCATTGA
This sequence comes from Lineus longissimus, assembly GCF_910592395.1. NCBI lineage: Eukaryota > Metazoa > Nemertea > Pilidiophora > Heteronemertea > Lineidae > Lineus > Lineus longissimus. Next base: position 3,979,709 of record NC_088321.1, read on the forward strand.
TGTATTTGAAACTTGGTTCAGGTGATCAGTATTGAGTGTAGAGAATGTTGTATGCGGCATTTATGGTCATTATTACAGGTAAATTTTCAGAGACACTTCTGACCAAGGTGTATTTGTAGCCCTTTGGTTCGGGGTATTTGTAGCCCCATATAAATAGCTCAATATATCCTGTCATAAATCATGAAAATGCTAGGTTTTTTTATTTTTATACCCGAATTATATTATTTGATCATAAATTTATCCAAATTAGATACAATGTTAAACCTTCATGTATCAGCAATGATACATTTGAGATTCCATACTAGTTAATCTAAATTTTTTTCGAAATAATGTTGATATTTTCAAAGTTACTGGTGTCTCTAGTTAAAGCCACACCATTGACTTGATAGCAGCATTTCTCATGGTACATGTACACTGGATGATTTCAAAGTTGGTTTTGGTTTTAGTGTTGGGTGTTAGTGTCAGTTTTATTCTTAATTTCTACCCCTAAAAACCTATGTCTGGATAAGACCAATTCGAGGTTTTAGTTTAACACCAACATCTGGTTTTATCTAAACACCTAAAACCTGGGCTGAAACTAAGAAGAGGTTTTATTCTGCAGGTAAAACTAACACCAAGATGGACAGAGATAAAACCTTGGAAAAACCAAACACGCCTGTGTTTCAGGTGTTTCCCTATTGAAACCGCTTCCGATCTATATAAATTTGGTCTTCTTCTTTCACGTCCATCATCATTCCTATCAGCGTTCAAAATACCAGCAACTACTTCTTGAAATGGTACGAACAACATGATTTTTTTTTTCTGAACACCAACACCAACTTTGAAATCCACTCGGTGTTAATGCCTAAGGTGTTAGTTTTATTGGTAATACAAAATGCACTACAAATCTTCGAAATATAACACCGAGCTGGGATTAAGATCAGACCTTGGTGTTCCAATTGGTTTCAGTGTGAAACTAAAACCTAATTTGAAATAGGATAATCTAAAACTGAGTGTCAAAACTAACACCAGAACTGATTTCATTTCTGGTGTTGTGGAGAGTTTTAGTTTTAGTCCCGGTGTTAGTTTTTGACACTAAAACCATCCCTTAGTTTTAAGCTTAAACCGGACATAATGCTAAAACCAACGAACACCGACTTTGAAAAAGGATGAAACTAAAACCCGCTTCATTTCAATGCTGGTTTAATCAAGGGTTTTAGTGTTCCATTTAGTTTTAAAACTAAATCTAAAAACTGACTTTGAAATCACCCATTGTATTACAATTTAGTGGTGCCAGCTATAATAGGGGTCGATACATGACTCATAACTGAAACTAAAGTTTTTAATGGCGCACGACAAGACCGTCAGCAAATTCAGAATGTCACAAGCTGTTGTCTGACACAAGGTGTAATGTACAACAGAGATGATAAATAGAACTTTTACCCCAGTTTAAAATCAGTCTGATTTGAGACGATTAAAAATTTTTGGTAAATGATTGCATCAAAAAATCACCTACGTGTTCAACAAATATTGATTTATTTCAGCAAAATCTCGTCGTCAACCTAGATTTTGATAATATTGAAAGCTTAAAATGTATAAGTAAAAAGTATCAATTTTCAATGCCAATTCTTTTAATCGATGGAGGTTTATTCAGTTGAACAAGAGATCCAGTTATGGTAGTGGTAGGTCATGGTAATCAATCTTTTTGTCTTTTTGCACTACAGGATCAAGTTGCTAGCTGTTCTTTTCAAGGTGGCAGCCTTCTGGACAATGAAAGTACTCGGAAACCTACTGTGAGTATCTGTATTTTCAAAAGCTAGTAAAGGTTGTGGCCATACTCTGCTGCTAAGGGTTTTTTTAAATCAGGTTAGATTTATAAATTTTCAAATGAATGAAGGAACCACTAATGTAGATCTTTATTGTAGTAAAAAAAACCCCTAAAAAGCAGAATTTTTTGTGCACATTGAAACATGGAAAACATGGATTGCAAAGATTTCCGAAAGGTGTGGATTTCCTTATGCTCTGTTGACCTACCAAACTCAATTAGTCAGTTCATCAAAAGTGTTGACATGATATATGAATTAATAAGAGCATGTTGATATATGCTTTTAGGCACCTGTTGCTGATTCTTCTCATCAGGATGACTGCAGACAAGATACTGAAACACAGGAACAGTTAAATGTAAGTGTAAATTTCTTAGAATGAAAGACTTGGTAATAATCAGGGGCCTGATTCACAAAGCACTCTTAGATTTCCGATCTTAGATCACTCTAAGAGCACTCATAGGGTGAACTTACGTGAAAGGTTAGGGAACCCTAAGTGTTATTCATGAAGCTATCTAAGAATTATCTAAGCAATTGCTTACGCAAAGTGAATGAATAAGTCCTGAGTGAACACACGTAGCTTGCTATAGCAAACTTTAAAACGTCTCTCGTAATGAAAGGGTAAGGTATTTTAGCTCATTGCATTGCATGTTTATACACAATCGTGACAGATGGCCTAAGGGTTTGCATGGCAGTACAGAAGACTTCTACGTGGCATTCCAACGGCGTTTCCCAATTACAATGGCCTAAAAACGACCTAGAAAAAACAATTTCTCTATGAAAGAAATAGACAAACTCACTGACCTGATGCAACAGCATAACGAAGTGATTTCATGCAAATTCAGATTTGATTACTTTGTGTTACATGAACTTTGGTGTGTTATGAAACTTAAAATACCGTGCGCCCAGGTAGCACAGGGAGAGCAGACTTGAGAGTGACGCCGAGAAAGCAGAACGTGATTGAGAGCAAACGAAAAAGCTTGCAACGTTGAGACGGAGCCCCGGAGTTAGGCTGGGTACAAGGAAGCCAGCTCAGTGCTGAGGCCGAGTGCCGCCAACGGTTGAAACGAAATAGTATGCTGTACGAGAAAGAATGGTTCGGGAGTGTCACGAGACGTCCACGAGGGAACCGAATGTAGCTGCACGTGCACGAATGATTCTGGAATCTACGAGGCGTGTCTAGCCTGTATACTGATGTTACTCAATATTCTGAACTTAGCGCCGAAATCTAGCTAGTATCGAAGTCTGCTCCCTTTCGCGAAACGCAATAATGTCGACACGCGCTGAAACTCATTCTGAAGTGACTCTTGAATAGAATTCCTGTACATATTTTGTATCAAACTTATATTTTTTTACATTTAAAACCAGTCTCGTTCAGTTTCTTCATTCACAGAAGTGTCGCATCTTGCATAGAACCAACAACCCACTTGAACTCACAGGGGGAGTTCGTAACAATTACAAGAAGATATGTTCTATTGCACCATGCATCCGGATGAGAGAAGAAGTGGAAGGACTTGAAGCAAAAGGCAAAAAAAGGGGTATGACGAAATGAAAAAGAGGCAGGTGACAGGAAATGTTCCATTTTCTGATGACGGCGAGAATGGTGGTGATGAGAATGCTAATGGTTTAAACGATACAGAAGAAAAAATCATTGGCTTGCTGAGTGTAGATCTTGTGTGTGGCCTTGAAGGTGGGGTAGATACTGCGGGTAAAAATGCTACTACCGAAAACACAGGGAAAATACGTAAAGTAAGTAAGCGTGTTCATACATACGTCAATAGGCCTATGAAAAGGCTTTAGCTATTCTCTATCATTACCAAGAGCAATAAATGGTCTGGCTCTGAAGGCTAGCTAAATATTTTTTTCCGAGAATATGAGGGCGGCGTGAATTTGATATGTTGCTTGGTTCATCATGGGGGAGGGAGTTGGGTCCGCCCGATAAAAAATACTAACATTAAGTTTGACATGTGTTGATTATTCTGCGTCGCTCGCTGTAGAAACTCTCAATAATACGTTCCTGGGCATCCGGCTGAGGGAATGAAACGAATTGCTGTGCCTTTCTCACCAGTGCCGAAAACAACCCTTGAGACATTAGGTTGGCTGATGTGACTGGCATCACCGTTACATCACCGATACATCCTGTACCGTTTGAACAAATCGACATCGTCATATTCATCAAGAGGGTGCAACCGATCCCGAAAACCCGTTCCCGACGGAGAGGTCGTCTGACGTCTTCTTCAGCAAATATTACAGCCGCCATTCTAGCGCGCGTTGCCTTACCAAATGCCCTAAGTGTACACTAAGATGGGTCCGGTACCTCACGTAGAGTTACGATTACACTATGTATTTGCGTAATTTTAAGGGTCTTTTGTGAATACCACTTAACTCCTTAAGTGTTATCTAAGGGTATGTTACGGGCCCGTAAGTCCTTAAGAGTGCTTTGTGAATCAGGCCCCAGGACAGAGATGTCCTTGACATTATTTCTAACGGTTTATGAACTGTATGAAAATCTGAACAATTGCCAAACATTATTACATCTACAAACTAATGACGATGATCGCATTTTCAGGGAGCTGTAGTGTCAACAAGTTCACCAAATAAGAGTCATTGTGCTGCTAGCGCATATACACAAGCATGGATATCAAAATTTGCCGTAAGTACATGTATTTTTATCAAGAAAGCATGTAACTAGATGAAATTCAATTTGAGGTCGTTAGAGTAAATAACAACTTAAAGTGGTGTATGTCTCCTTCAATAACTAAGATGATGGCATTGACGAGTTCGACGCCAATAATAGATGCAATGATGATGAGGTTTTGCTGTTCAAACAAATTTGTTGTGGCATTTAGTACATGAAATATGGTATTTAAATCCCGAAAAACATAGAGGCCAAATGAAACATTTGGTGAAGACAACGATCAAAGTTCTGGCTAAGTTATGTATGACATGAACACAATTGTTCTCATGAGTATCTTCTTTTATTACAGTCACACGGTGCGCCTACTGGTAGTTCAACTCTTACAAAAGAAGCCATAACTGTTCAAACAAGGAAGTTATGTCTGCAAAGTTCCACAGAGAGAAGGTCACCAGAAAAATGTCCGTCACAAGAAGTAAGTTCACAGAGTTGGCCTTGTTAAAAAACACTTGAGTTTAAACACAGCGTTATAACAACTTCCCACAAATCAGTATAGATTCAAATGCAAGATGCATTTATTTCTATTTGCACATCATCAGGCTGGACCAGTTACAGTGCTGTGGCCTAAGTGGGGATTAGCAGGTTGAAACCTCATCATACAGGAGCACCCCTAATACTTTACATGTATGTCTGCTTTGGGCAATGCTAGAGAGATTTTGGACAATGGTTGAGCAGAGCCTGGGTGTTGTGGTTACAGCTGCTCCTTTGCCTTTTCAGAGTTCCAAATTAAGACATCTGAGAAGTGACTACGAAAAGCTTGAAGACAAGTGTGAATGGCTAAAAGATGAACTTGTGAAGACAGACAGGCGCTATAAATACTGATATGAACAGTACAACAACGTGCAATTCATGGCCTCAGTGCGGAATGAACGACACAAAATTTGTACCCACTTTCGAATGGCGGAGCAAGTGTCGTCATATGCTGTCAAGCAGGTTGAAGAGAGTGTTTTTAGCAACGTATTTTTCAATCCAGACTGTGACATAGACAACGTCATTGTTCCTATCATCAATGTAAAGCTGATGAAAGTATTAAAAGTTGGAGACACTTGCCAAATATACAAAGCCGCCTGCCACACTGTCAATAGGTTCGCTGCTAAGCAATACAGTGATGAGAACTATGCATCCGTTGTCAACCGAGAGTTTTGGGTGCTGTCCTGTATCAATGCCACATTTACCCCATTCCCAATTGGAGTATATTATAAGGATAACAAACCGGCATTGGTGACTTCATTCCACCACCCTACGGGGACTGTATATAGCTTAAAGGACTGTTTTTTGGATTTTCCTTCCCATTTAAGTGGGAGGGGATGGGTGAAAGCAACGGTCACATTTGGCTTTCACCTCAGTCACCTCTTCATAAGACGGTTTTTGCATAACAACTTGAAGGCTGATAATGTTGTGCTGGATGCAAATGAGAAGGGCATAGATGTCATTCTGTGCAGTTGGAAAAATTCTTGTAGAATCGAATCTGCCCGAATTCTCACAGAGAAGCAAACAAAAAAGCTTGCAGACAATATTGTTGTCCCAGAGGTTTTGCGCAGAGAGAAGCCATTTTCAATTGCAAGTAACATTTATGCATTCGGTTGTCTTGGAATCTTGGTTGTGAAATATTGTAGGGCATATGAAATCACGGATTACAATTTACCAGCTCTGGAAAGATTCTGTCTGAAATGTGTGAGTCCAAGATCTGCAGCAAGGCCAGATGTTGAGCTGTTTGACGAAGACCTCGAATCATTTGACATATAATAATGTGTGACTCTAACTGAAAAGACAGTACATGTATCCCTCTGACATTGGCGGATGGTATTTTGGAGAACTTTGTTTTCCACCTGGAGGATCTTGACTGAGAATACTTGGCCTGTAAGGTCACATACAATTTACAAACTGTATGACGAGTTTGGGTCTTAACCCTTTAGCTCCTGCGAGTCTACAAATTTTTTTCCAGCATCTCCCTGTAGATTTCCAGGTATTCCTATAGTGTATAGACTTTTGGCAAAAGAGATACAAAAAGTTGAGAATGAAGTACTACAAGTTATTTTGAAGCTAACAATCATACCTACAATATGATATCATAAATTTTTCATTTTAACCCCCTGGTATCGACAGGATTAACCCTCTCAGCAATTTAGTGAAAATTCATAAAAAGGCCCTGTAGTAAACAACAGAATCATAAGAAGTTCCTACCTAATCAACAAAATCCATAAAGAAACCCAAATGTACGATAATCCAACCTAATATCGATCGAAAAACACAACCCGGCAGTCTCCTGTACATGAATACATGAATGGGTTGATATGAAGTTATGGTTTGCACATGTCACATTTGTTGGTCAAGTTGGACCATGAGAATTGCGAAATTAAAACACCTACAAAAATTTCCAGGGTGTGGTTTTATTGCTGAATTGACATGTAGACGATGGATATTTTTTTACCGGTGAATACTAGTTGTATGTTGTTATTATCAATATGTCAGGCCTTCCTAGTTGGTCACAAGTTGTCATAGTGACTTGTCTAGTTCGAAGTGTTCTGTTCAATAAAAACACTTGAATTCACTTGAGTCATATGTTGTGTTTTCCTTTGAATTTTATTACACAGTGGCGAGTATTGATACTTTCAATTATAGCCTACAGTGGAAACCAACACAGACCAGAGCTACAAGGAGAATGGCATGCCAAATCAAAGAAGAGAATCTTGCTGTGTTCGCTTGCTACCACACTATGACCAAAAACCGGAAATTACAACAGCTTTTTAGGTGACAAGGTGCATTTTGGAGGACAATCGGGACAAGGTTGAGACTAGTCCACAGTCTGTCTGGCTTTGGAAGAAGTCTTCTACTTCCGATACATTGTACCAATTATTTGGGAAATTACACTGTAAATTTTGTCTCCAGTCAGCTTGTGGAAAATTTTACAGAGGAGGGTGTGTCTGTAGGAGAAAAGCCTAGATGTGCACAAGTGATGCGTCTACACAAGTGGATTTTAGTGGAAACACCCTCAACTGACACTTTTACATTGGCACCTGCTCATGTGAAATATTTTGACAGCAATGAGCAAAAAAGCTGTTAAAATGTAGTGAAGTCCGAGTTGCTTTGAATATGGAGAGCCCTAGACCAATCACAAACATTGACTGTAGACAGTGGCAGACAGTATTCAGCACTGTTTGATTTTGGTTCTTACATTGCACCAGGAGTCTAAACAGACCTTAAATGTACACACAGGTATCCTTTTCCTGACAAGGAAATTATTTCATGTTGTGACGCTCTCCCATGAACTGTTGAGCGAACTATTTCAAAGTTGTGCACTAAAAGCTCTTTTCTCCACTGACAGTTGCCTCAAGTACAGCAATGCATACATAAAATTGTAATCAATGTTGACAGAGACCATGACAAAAATATCACGAAGAAATCATTGAAAAATAAATCTTGCTTTATTTACAGAAAACAATATTACATGTACATGTCACAAATGATTTTGAAATGCGATTTTGTGCAGTAACATTGTCGCATAATTAAACAACTCGTCATGTCTGCATGTATACTGGCTTATTTGGCACTTGAAGAAGTCCGATAATCTCTCAGCATGGCTTGTGAGTGTTCACTCGTGATGTGGCGGAGTGGTTCCCATGCATCATCTTGTGGACCGTCATAGCCAACCCACTTCACTCGATATTCGAGAACACCCTTATTTTTTCGGTGCTTGTAGATCTTCTCGACTATACCTGAAATATGTTTGGAAAAAGTTGTTAAAAGATACCAGAACAAAAATTGCATTCATTGACATTTAATGATGAGTTCTGCTGTATTTGCCAAATCCCCTAAGACCTTTCTTGTAGCAACCACAACAATACGTTTTTGCTACAATATTGAAGCTGCCTGTATATCACTATTTCATTGGAGGAATTCATAATTCTTCGACATACATCGAACCGGAAAAAATTACTTTTGATGCTTATTATTGCAAAAAAGGGATCATTTTTTAGGCCAAATAGGTGATTTTAACCATTTCAAAAACACTTCGTGCATACTGGATTAAGATTGGATGCATGAAATAATCTACCATTGGTTGGACTCTAGGAATAAGAATCCTAAAATGTACCTTGGTTCGAAGCTGCAAGTTTGGCTACATCTTCGCTTAATTGCTCGTCTGCATCCTAGAAGAGTGAATGGAAATGGTTTGAATAAAATGTTTCAATGTTTGTAGTGAGGTTAGAAAGAATAGCAACAAATTGCGATCAATATAATGTAGCTATTTAACGTAGAGATTTAAAACAATGATCAAATCAATGTTTTAAACATGAATAAGGATAATTTAGAAAACACTTCTGCTCCTACCAGTTTCGCTGACTTCTTCTTTCTCATGCCAACCCTGGATTTTGTGTTCTTCATCCGAACTCCCAATTCCTCCTCCCTGCTGACTCCTAAAGATTAGAAAAATAATGATGAGCACAATAATGGTTACTTCACATGGTAAAAGTGCTATTCAAAAGTTGCCTTTATCATGAAAATAACTGTTGGCCAGTGCCAATCATGTTACCACTGTACCTAAACTAATAGATGTCTCTCACCACTTAATATATATAATCATCTTTATTCATGTAAATTAAATTACATTACAAATGTGCAAAAGTGCAAGTGCAACAAAAGTACAAAAAGTGATGACAAAGAAATGAAAGACCCTCCCAATCCCTACATATAAGGCATAGACATTTACAGGGCTACCCAGTACAGAGTACCCCAAGAATTACATTCATATTATCGATATCTATCCTCGAAAGTGTGTCTCCATACATTAAAAAATCTCTGATAACAGCAGCAGTTTGCTGCAGTCTATAAAACTCCGCCTTTAAAGGTACCTTGAAAGTTGGAGGAACGTGGTTCCTGGGTATATCTAACTCACTAGCCAAGTGTGAGGGTGTATTTGATACATTGGAGCCACTGCCATTCAAAGAAAGCGAACTCGCAAGATTAACATAGATATTGGAATTGTTTACAGCCTTACGATAAAAGTTTAAAAATCTGTTTTGTAACAATGTTTTTATTGAACAGGTATCTCATATTAGTGGCAAAAGGGCACAATGAGTCCGAGGGTGAAGTCTGCATAATTTCCGCACCGCTTTTCTCCATGCTGTATATAATACGCCTACTACTTTATTATTTAAATCCTTCAGGACTGTACCATAGAGTGACATGCAATATGAGTAAAAAAGTTTGATTTTTGTTTCAAAATTGCAAAAATAAATCTTTGATATGAGGACATTTACCCGCCTATTGAAATCTGATACTGTTTTATGTATGTCTTGATTATTTACCCTCAGTCCAATTAAGTTTCCTAAATGGAGAGCAGTAGCTTCAGCAGTTACAGGAATACCCTGAAAAGTGATAACTATTGGTATAAGATTTCCACCACCTGGTTCCAGACAGAAATATAACAACTGACAAGTTTAGAAGGGGCAGTGTTGTAGTTTTCTGCGGCATCTCGCTTGATGAAAACAAATAAAGGAAACAATGTTAATATTTTCCCACACAGCACATTGTACTTACTTGGGTTCACCGACTTCTTGAACGCACTGCCCTTGTTATCCTGAAAGACATTGTAAAATGATCGGTATATCAGTATGTAAACAAAAGTATCTTCGAAGTATGCTGCATTTTGTGAATTGCCCAAAGTACAATTTCAATGGTTCACCAAGACTCTGATTGCATTGAACAGATTATGAAGATGAATTGTGTCTTTTTCTAGATGAAGGTTATTAAAAAACAGTGCAAGAAAAACAGAACAGGCCATAGTTAATTCTTCTACTTCCAGATTATGCGAAAACACAAAAGTGCACATGTACATGTATGAATGAATGAGGAAATGACACACAGGGTAGGTCATATTGTCACAGGTAATCAGACAAAAAATGAAAATATGTTACAGTATGAGACCAATGGATCTTTTTTCAAAATTGCTCTTGGTGATAATATGTTGTAAAGGTACAGATAATATACTTACTCGAATGGAAGATTTCTTTGAAAATACTGCTGGTCGTGGCATAGGCAAGGGTAAAACTGGAGCAACTCCAAGCCCACCTCCCGCAAGGTAATTGAGCATGGCTGGATAAAAACAAGTAAGAAAGAATTAATTGCACCGCAATGATTGAGGAATATCTCTAACAATAATCGTAAGCAATGCTCTGACGTAACTGGGACGGCGGAGTGGTGACCATTGCACTACAAAACCTAACGTTTTCAAATAACACCTCAATATAAATGCTTACCTGTAGCACTGCCACTGGGTTGAACTTCACTGGTGTTTGTCAATGGTAGAGATTCTTCTTCATCTATGCTGAGGGTGTCTTCATCATCCATCACCGGTACCTGTGGCATACTGCAAATGTAACACAGTGTCATTGTTTTACATAAATGCACGAACCAAGTACTTCAACCCTTAATGAACAAGAGGCTAATAAGCAAAGATGTCAAATGTCGCATGATACCAGCTTAAAATCATTTTTAGGCAAATATTTGTGTCCATTTTCTCAGTTTTTGTAGTAAATACATGTTTACTGGCCTCGAATTTAACAAAGGGCACCGCAATAAGGTGGACATTGCCCATTTAATGACATTTGTGTTATGATATTTATCACATTGACCGAAGTATCTGTCACCATTGAAGATCAGGTCAGTGTGATAATGCTTCTACTACTAGCAAATGTAGTTAACAGGAACCCTCACCTAGAGGTCATAACGAAAGACCAACGACAACGACAGCTCATCAAGTTGATCTCAGCTCTTGTTTATTGTCTCTCTGTCTCTTTAGTCATGTAAACTGAAAATACAAACGTTACAACGTGTACTACTAGTACTAGTGCAATAGGGAAAGGTTATAAAATAAATTGTCACATTCAAGTCACATCCACTGTCTTCAGACGTTTTCGTTTTGAACAGATGGTGCTGCCATCTACACTAAGCTGGCCCAGTTACAGTATGACAGGTATTTCTTCAAATTATAGGCCTCCAACACACTTACAAGTTAGCCAACACATTCAGTACTGAGAATATGGTATGATGATACAAAATAGGCCTGTCTTACAAGGTTTAGTTATAAACAGGATGAAAACGATCAAGACTTCAACCCTGTACATCACGTGACCATGCCAAACTGAGTCCTGGACCACACCTTACTTTCAAAGTAATTATTTATAATACTACATGAGTCAATAGGTTTTCTAAACCACACTTATAGAATGATTTAACTTAACTCTTACCTCCTATATATGGACTGTAAGTAGCAGTTAGCTGTCCAAAATTACAAGCTTTGTCCATACAAAAACTATTCTGTGTCAATTTCTCCAAGAAGCCAATGGTTGGTGACCACCAAAACCAGTGACGCCATAAACAACCCCTAAAACAAAAGAGCACTCAAGGTGCCAAATATAAAAATGACTGCTGGTCGTTACAGAGGTGTCGGATGACATTTCTTCAGCAGCATAATGTGGTTGTTCAGGTAAGGTACTAGATATGAAGAGTGCATGTAAAAGCACAGAGGTACATCGGTTGCTTAGTTTTTTGGTAATTAAAGCCCAAGGATCCAGCAATGGTCTCGCACACAACCACGCCTTGTGAAAGTTCCTCAAAACTGACATGACTTTGGAAAATTGAACTTACATGTTTAACACAAACTTTAAATACGTAATCACTGCCAGGAGTTCTGCCATCTTTGCCTTCCCCGTGCTCCCCATAGAGCGTAGTATTTGCAGTCCATCGGGTAGGCCATGAACAGTGACCACCCCTTTGTGGTGATCGCTGTAAGGGAAACGAGCCCTACCAGTGGAAGCGCCTGTCCAGTTATACAAAACATATGAATTAAAATTGACAATGAATAGGATTCAACAAGTGATGCAAATCAATTCATCTTTGATTAAATTTGTCACTGATGACATCGTTACAACCAAAATATCAAAGGTAGTGACAAGCAATCTTTACCAATTTACCTACTTAGCTTTTTTATGAAATAAATTACCGGAATTCACATAAAATTCACAATGGAAGATTTTTTTATAAAATAAATAGAAATGTGACATACTTTGGGAAAAATAGAAATACTGAAGTAGCATGAACATGGTGCGTCAATATGCAATATAAGGGCCTCTCGAACCTTCTTTTCAAGGTCTTCAGTTTCACCCAAAGTGCTGGTTCCAACTGCAGCCTGGGTATACAATACATCTGAAAGTTAAGGACGACAATAATTTGTAAGATTTTAGAATATGGCAGCAATAAAACTTAAAAAGACAAACCATAAGCTTTAAAAATAGGAATAAACTGATAGGTTCAAGACCTAGTTAGCATGTGTGCCTGAACACAATCATTGTGCAATAAGGTTAATAAGTACCATACGAGCTCCTCTACACAAAGCAAACCATTTCCTTTTCAATGACGCATAGGTGCAATTAGAAATCGACTAGCAATGATTAGTGAACAAACTTTAGACAGTGCTTACCAGATCTATAGTTGAGACGGAAATTTGTCACATTACTGGGGCACTCTCCCAGGAAGACTTTTCCTTTCCCATTGCCCAGGGCCACATCTTTTCCCGACTTCACGTCTCAACTAAGGAGGAAGACATCCGTTCCGTAAGTCCCCAGTTCTTGACACTTCAAAATTGAAAACAGCCAGGATTGAGAAATAAAAGAAAAAGCTCTGAAAAGAAGCAGGGTAGAACTTAAACAGGTCATGTAAACTTTTCACAATATGCCTAATTGTTCATGCAACTGAGTATTTTAGACAATCTGAGAATATTTTTGGGTTTCAGAATTATGCAATAATATTAATAAGTATTGTTCACTGACTGCAACAGAGAGATCAGGAGCAGAAATCTGATGGCACACAAAGGTTGTGGCACAAGGCTGCATTAAGTTGCATTGAGAGCACTGCCACCAATATCTTACTCACAATTTCAATGGTGAACACATCAACACATCTTAAAGTACTACACAATTGGGTGCCATACTGGGTAAGCAATTGGCTTAAAATGTATTTGAAGTAAAATAGCAGTACTTACAGCTTCATCCAATTTTCTCCAAAGAAATTCTACCCTGGCCATCCTCTCCCTTCCATTCGTTGGTCGTACGTCCAATAGTTCCCTTTATCTTGGTAGCCTTTTTTGGCCGTGGCAGAAAGGGCATTCCACTCCTTGGCCCAAGCCCGAAATTGTTCACCAGGAGGTTTACCAGATGGATAGAAGATTGACAGGTTCACAAGTTATCCTACGTCTTTTCCAGCACCAGACAACTGTTGCTGGTCATGGAATACTACTTTTAAACAATTGAACACTAATTTCCTGAAATGAGGAGAAATATTCACCTTTCATGGTTTCTATTTTATCTTCGATAAATATGTTGTATGCGCTTGGTTTTCTCTTCTTTATCGTGCCGAGGCAAACAGGTGTCTTTGAGGTGGAGGGCCTATCTTATTTTTAAATGAAGTACTGAAATTGATGAAATGAAACAAATCATTGCGCATGTTATTCTGCAGTCTTCAATTGTACCCCTGAAAAGTGTAGAATTGCAGATTTCTGGTACAAGAAATTGTTTTTGTAGTGAAAGCAATCATCAACAATATATGGTTATCATATTTAAATAGTGCCAAGAGTATCATTGAGAGTGGAGATTAGATATCCAGATGAAAAAGAATGTCAAATATTTCTAGGACAAACAGGTCTCAGCAATCCCACAGAAGTGATATTTTCAGAGACAGCTGTCACATTATTTTGATTTAACTAAATCCTAAATCTTCAAAAACTATTCTGATTCAATATGAAACATACCTTCACATTCTTGTACACCAAACCCAATTCTTTCGCAACCTCTTCAATTTTGCTATGATTATATTTTTGGTAGTTTTCAAACCATCTTTGTAATACTGAATTAATTTCTTTCGCTGATGATCTGTGAATTTTACTCGAGATTAGGAAGACATATTCTGAAATGAAGAAATGTGTAGCGGTAAAGGGCTTATATATTTGTCACCGTATAAACGTCGCAACTCTGACCTCAAACCCAAAGACTAAACCAACGAATATATCTTTTTACATTATTTATTACCCACGTCACTCTAACTTCTTATCTACTACCGACACTGAAACATTATAAAATTATGTGCACAACAAAGTATCAACAAGAGTTGATATGAAAGAATCTTACCATACTATGAGATTAAGGCTGTGAAGTCAACTAATCGTGATCTAAAATGCTCTGGCACTTTTCAAGAGAACATCTTGTTTAGCTATGAAGTGCGGAGGATGGATTTCTGGATCTGCCAGGACTTACTCAAAACATCTAAACATCATAATTTATACTTAATTACACACACCCCTAATGGGTAAATAGCCCAGCCCAAATATCAGGCTCTGAGCCAACTAGCACTCAGTAATTAAAGAAACAACCAATCAGCACACAGCTTTATCAATACAAGATTACCAGGGCCTAGGGCAGGGGCCTAGTAACTAGCTGCTTATCAGGAAGTTCATAAAAGGGGTCACCGTCAGCTTAACAGCTTCACAGATAGAGATTACAAAACAGTGGAAAGGAGCAATTAAGAAGAAAGGTGTTGTAACTTCTAATGGTTAACGATACTGGGTGTCTGGGTTCACCAGGGCCTGGGAAGAACACAGAAATAATAATTATAGCTAGGTTTAGTAGGCAATTCCTAATATTGTCACAAAATGGATCTTGAAAGTTGACTGAAGGCTACCGCTGCTGTTGGCAATGATTTTTGGTACTTAATTGCATGATCGAACATGTTCAGAGGGAGAACGTTATTCCCTCTTAACATGTTATAGCCTATTTATCTCATTTTAAACTGCTTAAGTTTGAAGAAACCAAGAAAATCAAGAGTCATGACATGACATATAATATAGCCTAGAGTGTATATAGAGGGCGTCTCCCTCACAAAATGCCGCATCTCCTGGGCCTACCATGCAGAGCAAATAGGCCTAGGTTATGCGATCTAACTTCACGACAACTTTTATGCAATGTCAACTCTTCGGTATCTTTGATCAATAGAATCCTTCCTGGCAAAGGGAATGCTTTGGGATGCCTTATATGGTGGGTGGTCAACAGTATACACAACACACACATGCACATAGGCCTACTACTTTACAAACATTAAAAATGTACGCTAGCGCTACCAGTGTACCACGTGGACCAATATTATGTCACAGTCGTTCCGTTCTACAGATCGAAACGAACTTTTGGACATTTTGGTTTCTTTAGTAATAGGCCAGGTATGGAATAAAAACTTACGAAGTAGAGTGCAGGAGTAAAAACACAGGTAAATACACGGTAAAAAAGCGGGATTTGCGAAAAGTATTGAAGCATAAACCTCGTTTTCGGTTTGATGATAATTTTGGTATTGCGCAACCCGCTAGTGCGCGATGATCAGGAAGGTAATCCACGTGCTCGAAAATAATCAAAGAAGGAATTATTACCATTAAAATGAATTGAAAGTATACAATCTTTAAAACCAAACTCGCACAGAACACTGCCAAAATTTAAGGAATGAAATCAGTGACTTACGAAACTATGCCTTGCAAGAGACATTCAGTATAAAAAATAGTTCCGTTCATTCGCCAGGAGGTTGGCAGAAAATCTGTGGTATCTTCTTCAATAGAAATTGTACATCGTTGTTACAGTCGGGTCGGTGAACGTACCCGGGCGCCCCGGACGAAGTGCTAAATCGCACCCCAAATCACCCACTGTCAACACCATTCTTCTTGTGTTGTCACTGAGTGGTCGGGAGGGGGGGGGGGGAGATGTCAGGCTATTGGGGGCTGTTCAGCTCTTATTAACTACACGTCGTGCTTGTGGTCAATGTAGCTAGCTTTCGGGGGAGGGGTGGCCACTGTGGTATCCAGTAACTGGAAGGAGCATATGTTGTACAAGACCACTTTCTCTACCACTACCACCCCCCCCCCCCCCACCCCACCCCATCACTCCTCACCTACAGCCCCGTTCCGGAGGGTTCGTACATCTGGCCTATAATGGATCAGGGTGCGGCTGTATACGTATGATCGTGGTGGTGATTCCGGTTTGTCTAAGGACACAATATAAGGGTTGAAGCCGGGCAAAAGACCAGCAAGTCCATGGAGCGTCCCATCTGTTACTGGAATAAATAATTGATTACTGACGCTACTACTAAGGGGTAGCGCCAGGTCAACAGCGGCAACACACACTGAAAAGGCTAGTAGGGGGCGGAGGCGGGGATGGGGCCCGGGGGGGGGGGGGGTGGCGGGGGCAGGGGCTGGGGGCATTAGCCTTGATCCCGATGCCTATGTAGGACATGGGCAATGCAGAAACTAATTTTATATTCCGGGTTAAAAACAGGGCCGTATTTACTAGATAGGGGGTGGGTGACTGACCTCAGGCATCGCCGACCAAGAAACGTGTTTGTCCTGCAGATTAATGGTTTTGTCTTGGTGTCTCAACCACTCCCCGAGATCATGCCCTAGTCCCATGACAAAAATATGACAAAAAATATGGACCCGAATGATGGGAGGACCACGCATCGCCCAGTGGTCCACCATGCAGTCAATAAAAATCCTGACGAGATATGGCGAGACGGTTTAAGAGCTAACAATATATCTCCGCGGCCGAGATATACGCAGGCGCATACATTCATGTAGTGAAGCATCGTTAACAAGCGCTCAACAAAATATCTTGGGATATGAAGATACGTATCCTGAGCGCTTCATACAGAGAGACGAACCCTAACAGAAAACGCTTCGTTACGATTAACATCTCCTGAATCGGTGATCTCAAATAATATAAGTGAGGATAGATTCCAAGAACGGTTGCCAAAAGTGGGTCTCATGATTAATATTATCATATAGGCGAGCTCTGCAAATCGACAAAATGGTTCATGTGCACGAATGTCTGTAAAGAAACTTCGCGGTTGAACACCGCATAAACCAAAGATAGACGGATGTGTGACCATAGCAAATCGAGTCATGCAGACCATTCCATTATGAAGTAGGCATAGTTTTCCACTAGGCGATCGGCTGACGGCGAAACAATGGGTTCGGGGGCACAAAGAAGCTGATACAAATGGCTGATTTGTCCGATTTTTTAAACGGAATTCCGCGGCCAGTTATTTACGTGGATCGCAACTTACATCTGCCAGCATTCAAACCGGCGATCTGGCTATTCCCACCTCTAACAAAGACATGAGTTGATTAGCCAGACAGGTTCGCCATATCATGGATGTGGTATTGGTAAGTTGACTTGTCAATTTTGTTTTTCACGTTGGTCATCAATTTATCCATCAGGGGATGAAGATTTTGCACGTTGTGCCGCTCATAGTGGTTGCCAACAGCGCATTATTTGATATCCCACAAAGAATATGATATTGATTATATGGGCTGGTCATGGGTACGAAATTCTAACACAAGGACGATGTTCCGAAATATTTCGAAGTTAAACACGACCATGAGGTATATATTTATGAAAATAATTGACTGCACTGATGAGTATATGTATAGTGCTTGTCAACGAGTTTAAAAGGTAAATATTGTCCGTTTGTTATTGCATTTCAACTCTTAACAAAGGTTTGGTTTTTCAAACTTGGAGGGAGGGTATTTGCAATCTGCTGTTTTATTTTTTTGCTCCGGTGAACTCATCGTTGACATTTTAAATCACTTTTGAATTCACTTCAACTACGATCCATGATTGCTTGCACCGTGAGTTTAGGCCTTATCCATCAAAGTAATTTTTATGTTCATGGTACACCTAGTATATCGGACACCAGTGCATTCATTATTTATTGAATTATTTTTATTTTTCATTCCGGGAACCATTACCAACTGTAATGTTTACTAACATTTCCAATGAGACCATACATACTCTGTGGTTTTATGACAACGATTATAGTGATCATGAAAACGCCTTTCACTAAGAAAAATATCTCTGAATCCTGTTACAAAGCTGTATGCTGTTTCCTTACCACTAGAAGTCCCTGAAAGAGTAAGAAGCGGGAGTTATAACATGTGAAGCCAATACTAACACATTGCAAGGACACTTATTACACTAGTCGACTGCCAAACCACGTGATGACAAATAATTTATACGCACATGTAAAACGTGTGAATACTAGTAATAATATCGGATTACTTCAAAATGCTTTGAACGTCACCCATGAAAGTAAACAAATGATATTTATTTGACCATTTTAGAAATGCACCAGTTTCGAAATAAGTAGAAGGTAAGCCTGTTGGCTCATCACGGTGCCGCTTACTTGATGAATCTTAATATTTTAAATTGTAAGGTATGTATCATGCAGTTTTTTATTGCAACATTGTTGTTATGTTCATGGTAACGCCTTCCACTTGAGTACAATCGAAGATTGCTGTCGTGGTGTTTATAAGTAACCTTGTATTCGTCAAATTCGCAGTGGTTTCTGACCAAACCGTACTTTTTCGGAAGAAATATCAATGATGGCATTGCATCGTTGCCAAATCTTCGAAGGCATTTTTAAAAATTCTTAAATGGGAAGTGTGAGTATTTCGAAGCCTTTTGTAAAACAAATGGATCAATGCTTACGATACCCAACTAACCCGAAATGATTAAAACCAGTATGTATTTCACAGATCATTTCTAGATTCTGGTTTGCTTATACGATATTCATCATAAGCACGGTAGCTATAGGTATCGGTTTGACTAAAGAAAAATATGTCCTCACTCGGAGAGGAAATAACGATACAAAAGAAACACAAAAAATTTTATTTCCTTTAGAGGGTCGTAAGGCCCGCATTTATTTTTGTACCCCTTCAACACTGTAATGGGAGGGCCTTGTTTCTATTGTGTTGCAAAGGTAAACCGATACCGTTGCCCACCGTGGTTTAATCTAAATACAGTATCTTCTTTAAAAAACGCAAGGTTTTGTATTAATATTAAGTTTCTCTCATATTTACCCAAAGGTCTTTTCGGAGTTTCTCCATCCTTGGAACGTCAGAGGTTTCTTTGGCAATCTGTGCGTACTTCAGCGTTTTATCTGAAGTAGATTAAACAGTAAATAAGAAAATAATGCGATACATAGTTAGGGTTTGGGCGAGGTTACCTTGATTATCTCTGCACATTTGTAGCATAGTGAGTAACTTTATAACTATTCTGTGACTGGTTCATTCAACAAGCTCTAAAACAAGTTCATATTTCGGTTAGTGATGGAAGAAAAAACGGACTGAGGATATAAGGGTATACGATTAAGTTGTGATCGTCGTTTTAAAGCAACTGGCCCGATTTCTTCAGCAGCAGCCCCACATTGAATGATCGGCGTCTTTTTGATTAATAGACATGGGATGATATTCTTGAATCCAACAGTCGATGCTGTTTTGTTTTGTCCCAGGGCTTTTAGTTCAAAATTGATTAATGGCGCAATCTCAAACAAAATAGTGAATCATGACTGATACCGTAACTTTTGAGGCGCCCTACAAAGGCGAGTACTGTACCTTTTGTAATTCACTCGGTTAACTAATTTGGGGCAATCAAAACATAGCAATCGGTGATAAAAGGTACAATTTCAAGTTATTAGATTAATTGTTTATAAAAGTATTGATGTAAAAATAAAATGTATCAATAAAGAATAATAAATTCTGCACCAAGAGCATTTATTTACTGACAACATGAACGAAGTACATGGCAATACAACTGATATAACCGCGTAAAAAAACAGCGCCCCTAGCTTAAACATTGCATTCATGTATTGCTGCGTACAAAAATAAACAAACAGTATTTGCGACCTAACAGCAGGCGATATCGGCAAGTTTGGGTGACTGGTAAATGAACTGTGTACCATGAACGGTACTTAAAAATCTGTAAACAGTCCTATTTTACAGCCGGCTCATATTGAGTTATGCCTGGGTGATCTTGAATATATACCCTTGATTGGGTAGGACATAGTGTGATGATGAAGAGCGGATTAACGGGAATCCGTAATTATGTCCATCTTACCGACGTTTATTCTAAACCAAGACCGTAGTATGTCTCGTACAATCGCACATGGCTTTGCACCTTGTACACAATGATGTACATCTTTTCAATGGTTCCACGCTTTTCGCATGTATTGTGTGTGTAGGGCTGAGAAATGTACAAGGACTTCATTATTTATGACCGAGACTCACAGCAAGCAGCATAAAGTCTGAGGCAGAGCTTTATAATGACCCTAAACAATATAAATGCTTTGTTTGAAGAGAAAAAAACAACCTGTCTGTTTTTCTCATACCATAATGTATACGGAAGCGCCTTGCTTGCTAACAATTGCATTCACATCATGCTGTGGAAGCAACCATAATTTTTCTGTTCCATATATACTCATCATGTTGTGTATTTATCCTTTACCTTATTTCTAAGAGTGTAGCAGGGAAAGTCTTGGACATGTTAGATGAAAATTGATGCTTATTGAATTCCATATCCGTCCCAAACAGACGGAAATGAGGACGTTGGTTAAAATTCGTGCTCTCATCGTTTGATATGACTTGATACAGCCGGATCATGAATAGGTCATGTCAAAGTCATATTATTATCAGAGCAAAACATATTGTTTTGAATATTTTTCATGCTATCAAACCAGGGAGCATCTAGGGATCAGCTGGTGGTGTCAACTTCAAGCGCGGTTTCATTTAGTTTAACAGCAACTTCGGAGGCATAAGTTGGCATTGTGGATAAATCTTGACCGGCGTGAGTATTACACCTGGGCCGACCGAATCGAAAGTCGATAGCGAAGGTGGCGATAGTGACCCTAACAACGCCTATTAACGGATAGTGTGCCAGTGCTGGTAAAATGTCTGAATCCAAATGCTGTTAGTGCGCTGTTAGTCTATGCCACTGGTAGGCTATCGGTATGGTAGACTATCGGTCATGTCGGTATAATGGTAAGTTCTTTTCTTTGACCGAGGTTGGTCTATCAATATCGCTCGCCAGGAAATCTCTTGTCACGGCTAAATTGTGCATTGTTCATGGTCTAGTGCTCATACTTGCACCATTTCTGCTATGTTCAGTTGGTTTTTCGCCAAGACGAAGCCAATTCATTCGGCGACTCTGAGGCAGAAATAAGTTGTCTTAGCGTCAAAAACCAAACACCATGCCAAAGTGACTCAAAGATAAATGATGCCATCCACGCAGATAGCCTCTTCATTAGGAAGTTATCATGCTCCATGTGAGGGGTGACCCAAAGGGCTCGGGTATGAAAACGCCGGTAAATATTGATTATAATCAAGCGCAGTTTCGTTGGTGCATAGCTCTCACCAGTGAAGCATGCACTCCCCGATATATAGATGTAATCGACATGTTAAAAACCCCGTCCCCCCCCCCCCCCCCCGTCACATTCCTCGGTGTGCATCCTTGTCTAAACTTGGTTCAACTTTGTCCACGAGCTCGAGCTCGGCAGAAATCTTGACCTTCGAATGGTATTTTCCTAGGGGTCGGGTAACAATAGTTTATACAAGTACTCAGTGTATGTGTCCCCTGTCCCGCAATGACCATCGCCACTGCACCTTCAACCCTCCACTTTCCCGACCACCTTTAGCTAAATACCTTACCAGTTATCTGTGACGTCACTGATAGCGTACAAACAAAATTGCAATTCGGTGTGCCTAACATCGCCTGTAGCTACCGGAGTTTCTATTCGGGGATAGTGCCTATGGGCACTTTTGGCATATCCCACTGTTAGACTTTGAAAACGCTATCAGAGTACGGATTCGTTTGGCGGTGGTGAATCCCGACCGAACCGGTTCAATGAAAAGATGATTGCGACGCGAATCCTGAACATTCGTTTTGAACATACTAGGTGCATCCTAAGAGTCAAATAATTTTCAAATTTAACATTGTTTAATAAGGACGATTGCCGTTTGGGAGATGGTTTCAAGGTTATCATTGACAAGAGTGTACAGAAAACATGATTGACAGGTCAGACAGCCCAATTCTATGTCCCACTGGCTACTAGAATTGTACATTTCCAATGGTGGTCATTACTAACAGGTGGTTATAAATCTTTTGAGTGATCTGCTAGCCCAATGTAAGCAAGTATATTAGAGCGATTCGTGTAATATAGATTCCGATCCTCGACCAACACGAATATATCCCAACATCTCCGAAACGGACAACTTGAGGTGACGTGCCATGTTAGCCAAATTTGCGGACAATGTCGACTTTAAAATTGAATTGCTCCTAGCCATGACGGATAAACGACTCTTAGTAAAGAAATCTGGAATCTTGAAGGAATTTTGCGCACGATAAAAGCAAAAATATATATTTTAATCACGCTGAGCTCCGTTGTCCGACACCTCAATTACCACTGGGAATCAACACAGAATAACTCTCTGCATCTCGTAACAGTGCCTCTTTTTGCTATTTAGGTCACGGTAAATGAATCAATCGCTAATTATTCGCCTAAAACGCGCTAATTTCGAAGTGTATCCGATGTGAATGCAACTATCAACTTCCGAATGCAGCGCTCCAAAAACGGGCAATAAGACGTATTTTAAAATCGTTTGTGCTTCTTACTCATCAAACAAACATCTAGCTATTCAGGTGGAATCAAAACTTCGTGATACCTGGCAGATATTAAATGTTTAAGTCACGATGCCCCGCCTATTTAGGTAACATGATCCGTCACCTTAAATAGGTCTACATATACAATATAACGGCAACTACATAGCTATAGTCCCATCATTTTCACATATTCTATTCAAATCCCATCGGATTGTCACATCATACTAGAAAATACCTAGATTGTCATTACGGGTTGGTTGCAGGGATTTGATCGGACATATGCCTACCCCGAAACAATTGTCAACCTACGAATTGGTCCTCAAAATCAACGACATACTCATAAGCAAGTTGCAGGGCGTCTCCACAGCGTATTAGAGAGCAGACAGGCCAGTTTCTGATGATGAACACAACAGCACTACTATTCCATTGAAATTCTTACATGTAATTTAATGACTCCGACGGCATGCCAACCATTCGTCTCATCTTGAAATAAGGTTAAATTGTCATGCTTCTCCTAACCTTGACCTCCCAAAGGGACTCAACACGGTTTAAAACGTTCGGTTAAATTTTCAGGGAGAGTTGTTTCAGTTCAAAGTATCTAATCATAAG
This sequence comes from Lineus longissimus, assembly GCF_910592395.1. Lineage (NCBI taxonomy): Eukaryota > Metazoa > Nemertea > Pilidiophora > Heteronemertea > Lineidae > Lineus > Lineus longissimus. The sequence goes on from NC_088321.1 coordinate 4,003,333, forward strand.
CATATTTGTAAATGTTCGGCCAAGTTATAATCAATATGAAATACAAACGTTTCTCTCTGCTGTTGGTCATTCATTCCATGAATTACCCCAGGACAGAATGTTAAAGGTACGGGAGTCCTTTTGCGCAAACGCACACAATTCCCGTATCTCTAGCTTATTCGTACTACGGTACTTCTCCCGTACCGTTTTAGTGCGCTATCAGTATATACGGAACTATAACTTGTAACTTGTATTTTTGAATACCGGTATCGAGTATACCAGTATATATAGAGTATTCGCCGCCTGTATACATCCCCGTGTACATGTACATGTACGTGTACATGTACGTGACAAGACTAAATTATGAAATGACGTTGAAAATCTTACACAACCAACACTTTTTGTTATAAGATAAGGAAGATGTATGATATTGCCTGTTATTTTGGAGTGAAAGTCAGTTTTTAAAACAAATGAAGAAACATTATCACAAAATTTAGAAGAAAAATCCCGGGCACAATGGAGCAGAAAATTAGAAAAGGGGCTGTCGTGGGACTCGAACCAGGGTCAAAGGCGTCCGAGTCCTATGCGGTATACATTCGACCAAGCCGGCTCATCTGATTGATGCAGCCTATACAAAGTTTTATTTGTGAACCTCCTGTATGAAGCCCTTTGTCTTATGTTTCTTCACTTGAAATATTCTTCGAAAGTATTTTCACATTCGCACGATATACTAAATTTTGATTGTTTAAATTGTTTAAATCGAAGACGCGCGCACTGTCATTGTGAAGAGTATTATTTCTGAGCCGCAGTTGAGCAACAAAAACGTGTTGGGCATGCGCAAAATAACCCCCGAATATGTACCTTTTGCATTCGGACCTAGGGATACGGGTACCTCAAGACAGTGCATTATAATATTCAGAGATTCGGTTTATGTTGACGTTTACACACATGAAAATGTTTAAATCGTTTAATCGTAATTGCTTAGCCATGAAGTTTTAATCCATTGGTTATCCCGAATCCCTTGAGTGCAAAGGCGATCTTCATTCTTAACTTAATCCGACGAAAGAGTTGCCTCTGATGACATTGGCAGGGTTGCCAGCGCGCGGGGGACGGGGATAAAAATATATCAACATTCTCAGGGTTTCATACAGCGGGGGAGATGGAGAACATATCCCCCGCCACATTATTTGGTGATGTTTTAAAGTCTAAAGTGGCATTTAAATATACTAAGAAGCAGTTTTAGCGTTTTCAGGTGCAAGAAGCTTTCGGAGGGGTCATTTTCTATTTAAAAAAATATTTTCGATGCTTCTTTTCGTCCTGGCGGAAACCCTGATTGCGGTTCAGAAAATGTTCTGTGGTGATGTACATTATTTTTTGACACAGTGGATGTCAAAGTCATTAGCTCATTATCAATATCGAACGCCCAATGGTTTTTGATAAAACAGGTAAATCCCGATATTCATGTATATTGAGAATTCGAAATTATGAGAAACTTCCAAACTTGGGGCGCCCGTTGGGTATGCCAAAGTGTTAATCGACTGGTCGCCTCATCACAGTTTGGTCGAGAAAAGGTGTCGAGTTTACAGCCAGAGGAAATGGTACACACAACGCATACACACAACGTCACAATAGAAATCAACAGGGGCGAATGGCCATGCAGAGCGTATGCCCCCCCCCCCCCCGTCCCCTCCCATTACATACGTCTGTAACAGGAAGAGAGAGCGGTCCATCCATGGAATAGCTATTTCCTCATTGTTAAGTTGAGCTTTTGGTGTATAACGACGTTCGACAATGTTCGATTAGGTAATGAGTACTGACGCTCTCATGCCAGGTCGAAATAACACTCGAGTCACGCTTCTACACACAATCCTGTACAACTTGACGTGCCAACACGGGAAAATGGACTACTTATGCCGGGGTGGAAAACTACGATCTCCCTTTGTCCACAAAATACTCCAATGCCCTACGAAAGCAGCTAGCAGTCAGGCACTAATCCTAGCCTTCCCTTTGCGGGGCTGTTTCTCCCAAAAGCGATGGTAAAAAGGCCGAGCCCCTGGCGCCTCAAGACCAGAGAGCTCTGGGCAGATTGGCTCATCAGCTGGGTAAAACAATTCATCAAGGATATTAAAAACTCCGACCGCCAACCGGGATGATGCTGTACAATCACCCTTGGCCAAAATGTTGGCTGGGAAGCATCCGGGAGAAGGGAAACTCCGAGAAAAACACATAGGTTGACTGTGCACTGGGCGATTAAACTAGCTATATGTTGCAGTAGCCAGCCTAAGTGAAGGATAATCTGACTTAACACCAGCTCTGGTGGTGGAGCTGTAGGAGGCAGCCCCTCCCAATGGCTGGATGTCGTAAGGCCAACCACGTCTCACAGCAAAAACAATAATAGTTACAGAAGCCAACAGCAGAGTAAAGTGACGTAAAAAAAGAATGAACAGACACCTGCCCGTTTAACTCTATATTTATATGTTGTAGTAGCCAGCCTAAGTGAATTAACCAGCTCTGATGGTGGAGCTGTAGGAGGCAGCCCCTCCCAATGGCCGGATGTCGTAAGGCCAACCACCTCTCACAGCCCAACAGCTGAGTAAAGTGTCGTAAAAAAAGAATGACCAGACACCTTCCCGTTTAACTCTAGTGACACTAATTACTAGTATAGGAACGAGGTACAAATTGCTTTTCAAGCTATGGCTGCCAGCATCTATATAGATAGGCCTACTATACATGGTCATTATCAGGACACTGCGAATGTTTATGTTTCTTGCACTTTCAACCTCTTCATCTGTGAACTACTTCAAACAAATTCAAAATGGCCGTGCGTAGCCCCTGGAAACATCTTTACACCATCGCCTGCATGCGCAGCGATCACATGTGGGCAATTATGACCCATGAATCATGTATTTGGTGGTAACATGTCCGTACTGTTTCTACATGACAACAATTGTTGTGGCTTATCAAATTATTGCAAAATTGAGTATACCTCTCTCAGGGTACGCACAAATAAAGATACCAGACACAATACAAACATATCGTCTTTGGTAAAATGTTTTTTCACCAGATAAAAAAGTATCACTATATTAAAAAATCCATGAAGCTTTCATCCATAATCAATCCCGGTGAATTTTCCCTTGCTCAGTCGGAAGAGTAAATTAATGCCTTATAAGCCAGAGGTCCCGGGTTCAATCCCTGGAATGACCTGTTACATTTGGCGCACATCGTGGTTAAATGATAATAATAATCTATTTCCTCGATGCTGGGTATGAATTGGCTCATAAATTAACTCTTTGTATCTCGGAAGAAGAACACGATTGCGAGGACACAACTTTCCCGGACGGGGGAGTATGTGGTGGTGGCATAATATAATAGCCCTGGCTAGTGGGAATTTCCCTATGGCCCAGTCTATAGAGTGATAACCGTTGAATCAGAGGTTACGAGTCCAATCCCCGGCATGATCCAGGTGCTTTTCGTCTGTTACAAATGCAACAAATTGTAAATATCTATCATAGTTATGATAGTAAGTGCTGTAGAACATTTCAATGTATACGTAGTTTATTGTTCATTTACCGCATTGTCGGATTTTTTATTCTTTTATCTCATTGACATTATTCGGACATTTTCAACGGCAAGAATATTTATTGATGTTAACATCAACTAAGCAGACAACCATTATTTTCAGGTGGCAACTTGGGGTTGATAAGCGTGTACTCTCCAAGAAAATAAGACTGAAATGTGCTATTTAATAAGATCTAATTTAGTGATCACTCTTTGAGACAACAAGAAGACCGAAACGTGGATTTATAGATGATCCCCGGTGATAATGAAATGATTGCGAATTTACACATGCAGGCGTGCTGAAACTAATAAACGCACCGAAGAACATTATAGCAGAATGTAAAATATATTTCAGACGCAAACAAGTTGCATTTCCATGCCCGTGCTCAATATAAAGAGCCTGTTAGTTTATCTCTTACTTCTTTAGATAGTGCTGTACTAAGGAGAGCAGTGCAATAATGACCCTGAAAAGGATCGGAGGCATGTGCCAGTCGAAGATGACGTTTCAATCAGGGGTCAGCACTGTGCATGGCCTCGATCTGAACATTCGTTCTGGGCGTGGGGCGGCGTGGTTTTTAAAATGTCGTGAATCTAAAATCGCCCATTTCACCTCCATTTTACTCGTCCATTTTACCTAATTTTGAACAAAAGAGCAGCTTGGCCTACACATTTTCTTTCTAAGACATAGCAAGACGAGTTGATCGGGTTACGAAACTGTTACATATATGCGTCCAAATTTTTATCGCTTGATTTATGCCTGTGAAGTTAGCAAGCTGTGATTCAGAAACAATTAGGCGTGATTACTGGTGATTACAAAGGGCATCCGAAATTTGGTAGTAAGTGGTGGTGCCCCCTATCGTCCCCTAGGTCATTAAAATGCCGCCACCACTGTATTGTTTGTCAGCATCATTCCGATCACGAAAATGTTTGACCTTGTAAATCATATTAGCATCGGAGACCAAAACGAGAGTGTACACGTACATTAGCTACACACCGTCATGCCACATGAAACAGAAAAGTCAATCAGCGTCTTGTTGTGAATCATCGGGATTCGCTTAAACAATCCAGAAAATATCAGGTTTATAGATAATTGCTCGCTTCCCCCTGCGAGGCACACTGATGAACTCAGAATGATATGAATGCATCTTCAAGTGATTTCTCGCCAAAACATCGACAAAGTTTCCGAATGAGCGCCTTGAATATCTGACAAACATAAACAAAGATGGTGATTGGTAACCAAGGCATTCCGAGCTGCTGGCGGTATATTAATATATATGTATACTAACCCAGGGCAAGCCTGGGAAAGACATTCAAATCATTCCATTCCATTCAAATCAATTCAATTCAATTCAATTCAATTCAATTCAATTCAATTCAATTCAATTCAATTCAATTCAATTCAATTCAATTCAATTCAATTCAATTCATTCATTCACTTTTATTCTCGACTTGTATGGATCATTACTTCTCCAATATATGAGCTCCTTCAATCTTGTGATTATTCAATCTGCTTCTTCTTTCAACATTTTACAGTGTACATTGAACTTTTACTTACTTAGAGAAGGGTACTAGAACAGCTGGACATGTTGCACACTGTTCCAGATTGATTGATTTAAGACCATTCAAGCACAGACCCGGATTTACAGTCATTTAGCTCTCCGTAACAATACGATATATAAAAAACAAGGAAACTATTACCCAAAACGCATTAATAGTCTATTACAGAATAAAAGATTTTGCGCGGTGGGGCAAGATTAGCAATGAGCGTTATTGACTTCGCGAGGCGAAAGCATGCTGACGTCAATAAAGTTAGCGTTAGTGTTTATCGTAGGACTTTTTAACCTCAATAAAGTTAGCGTTAGCATTTATCGTATGACTTAAAACCTCTCTTATGTCCAACTATAATATGACTTTATTTCTTTGTTGCTTTCGAATTCGGTGCATATAAACACTGAACAGCTACATAAAGAATACATTAATTTGGTAGATTCTGTAGAATTATGTTCGCTTTTTATAAAATTGGCACATAGTAGAAGCGTTTTTCTGGGTTCTTTCATACGTGGTGTTGCTGATATCTGTTCATCGACGTATATATGGCGTAAATCCGATTGTCTCAGCCAGTATACGTCGATGGTGCATTCGACTATAGATCAAAACCAGTTTACAAGCGTTATAAGTTTAAAAAAGGCCTCTCTCTCAGAAAGCAGGCAAGTGACTGGTTTGCTGAGGTGAAGAGTCCTGTGCTGGTGATCAACCAGAATGTCGAGGAAGAAGAGAAGGAGTTAGGTGATGAGGGACTCAGTGCCGAGGAATCTGAGAAAATTGTTGCAAATTCAGATTTTAAACTTCGAAGACGAGGCCGAGCAAGAAAAATAAGCAGTCGCCACAGAAGAATTTAGACTTGCTCAATTGGCGGAGGAGAAAGCGTTTATGAGCTTTAACGGCAAAGGCGAAACGATGATTTGGAGGCTAAAAGTGAAAATCTCCACTGGCAAAGCAGAACTGTTGGCTAGATTAGAGGTCCCTGTTGGAAAACCTATAGGTCAAAATCAAGTTGTGCGTTTCTGAATCCGAGGGCAGTGTCAGTAGGATCCTACTAGAATTGTCCTCCGAAGAGAACAGTTCTAAAATTTCAAAAATCCCAGGTCAAGGTATGACATAATCATAAAGTAAGTCATGTAATAGGTCTTGTCAACATGATATAAGAAATTGTCTGATAACAAGGGGTAAAAGTTATAGGTGATGTCATTTTCACTGCTGTTTTAGATTTTACCAGATATAGGCCTACAAATTCGAAGTATTAAATCCTAAATTCAGTTGAAAACAATCAATTTAGGAAAAATATAAGTAATTATTCAGAAAAAAATAGCAAAGGGGCTCTCCCTTAGCAGTAGAGGCTCTATGATGTATAACGAGGCAAATTATTAAACAGATGGAAGATTTCCCCAGTTAGATGACAGACGAGTCGGATGATGGTGAGCGAGAGAGCGTGTCAACGAGGTCAGGACACTTAGCACTTTCGCCAACATCTTTTCATCAGGAGACCTCTTGACCCCTTATCCTCGAATATCAGGGTCAGTCGTGTGCTCTTCTCCCACACATATACATCAAAAACTTGGTCCTTTATAGGTGCTAAGTGAAAAGCCCTGAAGTTCAGGATGCTTTTGAGTTTTAACTGCAAAAGCAAAAAAAGATCAAATTGAAAATCTCCACTGCCAAAGCAGAACTGTTGGCTAGATTTGAGCTCTCAGTTGGAAAACCCATTAGTAATAGGTCGAAATCAAGTTGCGCATTTCTGAATCCGAGAGCAGTGTCAGTGGGATCCTACTATAATTGTCCTCCGAAGAGAACAGTTCTAAAATTCCAAAATCCCAGGTCAAAGTATGACATAATCATAAAGCAAGTCATGTAATAGGTCTTGTCAACATGATAGAAGCAATTGTCTCATTACAAGGGGCAAAAGTGATAGGTGATGTTATTTTCACTGCGGTTTTAAATTTTACCAGAGATAGAAATACAAATTCGAAGTATTAAATCCAAAATTCAGAGGAAAACAATTAATTTAGGAAAAATATAAATTTTGGTTGAGTCTGTCTGCAGTTTGGCAAAATGAATATCCCAGTTACGTTTGCCATGGGCTGTGCAGTCGCGATCATCCGACGTGACAATTTTGATTGCTGCTCTAGTTGTTGGAGATGATTCAGTTTGGGGCATTTAGAGTTGAATAATCAGATGCCAATCATTCATCTTCCATCCGACGTTTGCGTGCGGGGTGAGGGCAGCAATCCCTCAAAGAAGGACTCCAAACCTCGTAGGATCGTGCCGAAGTCGACAAAGGCTGCTTCATGAGCCCAAGTCCCTTCGAACGTCATTTGATCATTCCTCCCAGCCATTGGGTTGGATGTGGACTGGAATAGTTCCAGAACTGTTCAGACCTAGAACTGTTCAACTGTACCGATAGATCTGAACAGTTCCAACAATACAATAGAAGGGAATGTTCTGTCACTGTTTCAACCAACACCACATTTCAATGGTTAGCGAGGTCTAGCCTATAAAATGACACACCTTTATCAATAGGATTATCCACCGAATACAAAATGAAATCGTGCCTATTTCACTGATTACCTCACCTGTCTATTTCAATCATGCAACCTGGCCCAGTACGCAGGATTTTAGAACTGTTCTCTTCAGAGAACAACTCTACTTTGAGTATTTAGATAGAGATTCGCATAAACCTAGGGTGCAAATTACTGACATGAGTACCTTGGTTCGCGGATGTCAAAGGCAATGGAAGCCTTCCAGGACATTATCAGAAAACAGAATGAAATAACCGAGTCGCTCGCTGGTGAAAGAAAATTTGAAAATGTCGTTGCCAGCACGAACTATTCGGTACAGTCTTTTCAGGCGACCTAATGTAGTTTAGGTTCCTTGTGCGAGCATTTGAGCATGGCGTTATCGACAGGACTGATAGCCCCAAGGATCGCATTTACTTCCTCGAGAAATACACTTCTGAGGAGCCTCAAGAGTTGGTGAGAAGTTGCATCCACATTGATCCGGCAAAGGGCTACAAAAGGGCTATGGCGCTCTTGAGGTCAAACTTTGATGATGAGTACTGCATTTCTACTTCCTACGTTGAGAGATCAGAGCAATAAAATGGCCAAATATCAAAGCAGATTATGCAGTAAGAATAAAGAAAGTACCTTGTTTTTGCTTGGTTGCTTTATAAAATGAAAGACATAGAATACATGAGGGAACTCGATCGACCACCCCAAAAACATGAAGGAACTAAATTCTCTAAACTACCGTTCAAAATGAGAGCTCGATGGCAGAGCCGTGCTCTATTAGACATTTCCGATGACAACAAAAGGACAAAATTCTAAGACTTTGTCAGGTTCGTTGACAGACAGTAAATAAACCCGTGTTTGGGTCAATCGTTGACAGTAAAGACGTCTCCCAGGAAAAACCGAGCTGAAGTATAGGAATAATTCTCCGGCAAAGAGTACCTTCGTACCTTCGAGCAACTTCGTATAAGTGTAGTTAGGCCATGTTCTGATTCAAATAGTGACAGAAGTGATGTTTGAAAAGCAGATAGTGAATCCACTACCGTGCCTGTACTACAAACATGGCAAAGGTGTTCATGGCTTGGATGCAAACGCTTACAAAGCAAGTCAAACGATGACAAGATCAACTTTCATAGATCGCACAGGCTGTGTTTTGGCTGCTTGACAATGGTCATGTGGACATATACTGTACTGACATGTGAGGTAGATCCAAGAATTGGACACTACTGTATCGGAGGTGAGAAACTGTTGCACGTCAGGCTCGTTTTGGAATATATGCAATGCCAATCGTGCCAGTCACGGTCAGGGCTGTGAACAGTAACAAGGAGGTTGTCACGTACGCCTTTCTCGATTCAGGGAGTTCGGCTTCCTGTTGTACGAAAAAGATTAATGCGAAATCTTAAACTTCGAGGACCTAAGGTCAGAGTAAATCTATCAACATTGTCTATAAGTCTAAGTCCACTATGCGTTACTTGATGAGAGGCGTATAAGTTAGTCGGCTATGATCTGGAGTCTTCGCTAATTTAACTCCCCGCGTTGTTTACTCAGTCTGAGTTACCCGCCAGTAAGGACGACATACCTAATATAAGCAAGTGGGCATTGACAAATGGCCCTACTTGAGAGAAGTGATCATCCCAGAAATTGATGCAGACGTTGACTTGCTGCTTGGTTATAACGTACCAATGGCCATGGAACCTTGTGAGAGTATTAAAAGTCGAGACAATGGTCTGTATGCAGTTAGAACTGTCATATGTTAAACCAGGCAATGAGGCAGGAAACATCAATAGTTTTCACGTCTCTGTGAATAAGTTGTGCTTTCAGTTAGATCAGAAAGTTAATTGTCGAACATTTGGCCACTGGTATATATGAATTGTCACAAGGTGATAACCAAGTTTTGGAATCAGCTTGAATTGGCAGGTCAGATTGCACTATGAGTGATCGCTGTGCTCTCAGTCGGGGTCAACACGAAAAAAAATGATTGTTTGAGTCACGTTTTTCCGTGATTCACGAACACCCATCATACCAGCAATATTTTCGTTTCATCCTTCGGTTCTATTTGTGACCGATCAAAAGTCGAGGTTCCTTAATGAGCAATGACGTCGGCGGAATCCCCAGACACAACAATAAACAACAGTGGCCACGTGAGGTGTTTGAATTTGCCCACGAAAGTGACCAAAATCCCACCGTTATGCCGATTGCGACCCTCATGAAAAGTGAATTCAAGTATTTTTCAACCCCCAACAACAACGGCGGGAAGGGACTAAACCAAATGTTTGAAGCTGTGTAAATGTCAGTTGTGCGGATATTTTTGTTTTCATGCGGAAGTCTTCTGAAACCATGCTTGTTTTCGAGTTGGGTGTCATCCAATCACGGTTTTCATTGATTCGGTTTACATGATTGAACATATCCGTTTTTTCTTGATTTGGCAAATACAGTTTTATCGTGATCTATATGTTCTTAATGAATCACGCTTTCTTTACTGCTATCATGATTTTTCCAGATTTTTTTATTGGGATTTGATGGGAACTCGATGCCGAAAGGCCTTAAGAGATCACCATTTGCTCTGCCTAACCAGAACGACGCTAGCTCATCATTATAATTAATTCAGAAATCTCATCCTGTTTCCAAAATACAATAGATAATACAGAAATATATGATTGATTCATCATCTTATGTCAAATAAATAGTATATAAATTTAAAATCAACTATCAAACTGCCAAAGGAGAGCTCCTCAACGATAACTTGTGAGGAGTTTCCCATCATTGTACAAAAACCAAACGTTAGGACTGGGAGGTATCCACGTGATTTATCTGCATAATTAATTCATAATACCCCAACCGTATTCCCAGTTGAACAGCTGAGTTCCGGGGAGCGAAATTTTTTTCTGCAGGATACTTCTGCCACAGTGTACATCTGACAGCCAATCACAATTGGCGCGATCTTTGACGTCACACTGTTTATTTATGCATGATAATGCAAATACAATGGACGATACCGAGTCGCATGCCGAGTGCCACTTCAACTGTGAATGTGACAATAGTTCATTGTCTGACCCCAATTATGCACAACTCAAGGTTTGTGTCGTCGTGTTTAGGAATGAATTGCACAGATTCATTGTAAAATTGATGATATTATGCGTACAAAAGAGGCATCAGCTGATCTGATCGCTACATTGCAGTGCATGCATTGATTTGTGAAATTTTAAGGGGCAGTGACGCTGACAGTGTTGCCAATGTTGATAATTATTAAAGGGACAGTGTATCCGATGTCTCGCGATTTGTGAAATTTTAAGGGGCAGTGACACTGACAGTGTTGCCAATGTTGATAATTATTAAAGGGACAGTGTATCCGATGTCTGCTGTTGATTTTGGTAGTTTGAACATTGTTGAAGGGCCATTGTATAAAACACATTTTGACAAGCAAACAAAATAAATTGAATGGTGGCGTCACCTATGCATATACATGCAGCAGAACTAGTTACACGGTTGACAGATAAACATTCAACCTCGGCTATTTTGCCGAGCACAGTGCGCCTTTAACAGACAAGTCCAATAAATACAGTCCACTCGACAATGAAAATACATGTTAAGATACTGCAAATAAATATATTTTAGCTAATATACTCCTCTAACCATTTGCTAACTTGTTCTTTCCAAGATTATCAGAACACGTGGCATTGTTGACATTATTGCGCCATGTGGAAAGATGATGTCAACAAAGACACGTGCTTGCCTTGAATTCTGATTGGCTGTCAGATGTACACTATGCCAGAAGTATCCTGCAGAAAAAAATTTCGCGGCCGGGATGCTTGGAGCAGTCTGTACCGGCACACGTGCTTAACCTACCGGTATATATTCACACCAGTCATGGTGTTTACCTTCTCTGGATCCTGCATCAACAATTATTAAAACAAGGTGTTTTTTGTTGCATGGATTGAATATTGGGAACACCAAGGATGACCAGGCTGTGTATTATGTGTAGGAAAATACACCTGGGGACCGTTGCACTCGTTGTGCTGCGTTGCTTTCTTTGCGCAAAGTCCAGTAAGACATCTAAATGTGCCAATGTGATATTATGCGTTGCGCCCGGTACCCATTAGGCGAAATGATTTCACCAGGATCGGATGAAATGTATCCCAACATGAAGCGATCACAGTCCGCCAAAAGCTGCTTTTGATGAGTACGTTCAGAAACTTAAAACATATACAAATCAACTCCTGACAACAATAGACCTGAGAAGATGCAACAGACCTGAGAACATGAACATTTAGGGGTAAAAGACATACACGTAGGCTCTAAAGTCGTCGGATGTCGTTTCTCGTTGCTCCCATCGCGACTGAGAGACATACATTTCTTAGAAGATGATCTGCAAAGAATTCCTCTAAACTAACAATCAGGTTACATTGCCATTGCAATTGTCCCCCCCCCCTCCCTCCCATATTCTCTGGTCATCTTTTCCATCTCTTCAAATAAGTACTTCTCCACGGGTCAATTTCTAGTTAATTTATAATACCCCAACCGTATTCCCAAAACAAGAGGCTTTGTTCGGTCCATCTGAGTGTACACATAATTTCATATAATGAGTGCGATTACAAGTTGAAGGTTGTTACAGAGAGTAAATCTTACTTGTTGCGATGGGTCATTCGACAGACTCAACCCAGTAGACAACCAGTAACTACTGCAATATGGACATTTACATCAAATCCGTTGAAGTTCAGTTTGAGACAAACCAGTCCATTAGATGCAAGGTCACAACCTAGGACAACTAGTAAATGCTGTCTGGACCTTTGTATCAATTCCTTTGAAGTACAGGTTGTGAAAAACCAGACCAGTCGATGCATGGTCACAACCTTGTGGCAAACAGTTAAGGCAGTAGAGACCTTTACATCAAATCATTTTAAGTGCATTTTGAGACAAACCAGCTCAGTATCAAAATGCATGGTCACAACATTGGGGCAAGTTGTAAAGGCAATCTGGACCGTTACATCAATTCCTTTGAAGTGTAGGTTGGTTGTGACAAACTAGTCCATCGAACATGGTCCAGCCTAAGCCGGTACATCCATGCAGTAAGTGCCGTCGGCTTTACATCAGGGACAACCAACCAGTTTCAAAGTGCAAGGCGAGGATCAAGTCCAAGGGGTATGATTTTCTTAGCCCGCATTGATATCCAGTAAAAAACTTAACAGATTGATAACACTGATTATCTTGCAAACCAACTGCTACATATTGTTTTTTTTAAAGCATTAGAGTGAACATTGAATTTTTTAAAGGAATCTTCCTTTAATGACTTCCAATGGACCGCGACTAATTCAGCGTTCAATTACCCAAATCGTCTGTCGGTTATCGAGCGGAAACGGAATTCAAGATGGCCTCCGTGGCGGCCAAGTTCCCCTAGTATTAGTCACATGACTCCAACGTCATTAGCGCCGGTAAAAGTAAACACGACCGACATGGCGTGAGTTGTCTAATGCAGCGGTCAATCAGATGTCTGTCCCCCCCCCCCCCCCCGGGTCAGCGGTAGACACGCACTCGACGTCGAGTTTGTGTCGAGTGCTGTGGTGCCTGATTATTTTCAAACGTCGAGTTTCTGGCGAATGGAATTGGGAAAGGTGTCGAAACGTCGTATGTCTGGGGTAGCCGGATTTTGCAAATGTCGAGTTTCTGTCGAGCGATAAACCACAAGAAATAAAAATTAAAAGAAAATGCGGATCGTCGGCTGACGCACATGTTACGCACAGAACCGGAAAGATGGCTGCCGGCAGCAAAAGGTTGCTGGTAATTTTTTCGTTCGGAACCAGTCTCATTCATTCATATTACTGAGACTGGTATGTCACGACATTTCTCTCGTCACGAACTATATTTGGGGGCGTTGGCTTCCGGTGTCTGGTCACGTGGTTTATCGAGTTTTTCAAATAAAACATTAATTTCAAAACCGATTTCGACAAAAGAATATTAGCTTACTTAATCTGTAATGATGAAATCGACCAAACTCTAGTACTTTCTCCAAATATTTATTGTGAAAACAAACTCCTTTTTGAAAATGAGAAGGGGATTCCCAGAAATCCTCGTGCCGACAGAATACCAGAGCGTTCAGTATTGCTCAGTGCAGTGTACATCAGCTGTACATTGGGCTTCCTTCCCTATAGTGAATCGACGCATCCCCCTCGACCCTCCGTTAGGGTCGAGGTTACCTGGACTAATTTTTGTAGTGTTTACAACGTTTTTTTACAAAATATGTTGCTCTAACAATGAAATGTGAATAGACCTAATGTCTGTTCTCCCCTTCGGGCATGGTGAAACTATAGTGAACTCTGGTCTCAATTGATTTGGTGAAAACTGAGAACCTGATGAAATGATGCTTGGCAATTAGTGAGAAAGTGTCGAGTTCTGACCCTCACTTTTTTCCAAGGGGTGAATAGGTGTCGAGTGTCTGACCCCCGGGGGTACAGACATCTCATTGACCGCTGCATAAGTCAGAGAAGAAGGGTAGGTTTTATGGCAGTTGATAATGAATGCGACCAGAACCACTGAGATTTGGAGGCATATATGTCCGTAACAGGACTGACACAAAATCAACTGGAAATTGACAAGGATCAGGGATAAATGGTGTTGTAGTTCTACCCCCTGCAGATGGGTAACCTCCAGACAGAAGTTGGGAAGAAAGTACCTTTAAGATAGAGCAAAGTCAAAATGTACGAGAATACAACTAGACTGGCACTGGGAGTGCAGTGGGACCCCCCCCCCCGGAATCCCCTACCCGCATGACGCTCCAGACCAGAAAATGATCAGTCATCAATGACTTGGCCCTAATGTGTCATGATTACGTGTTCCCTGTCATGAATGCATCTGCTGAGAAATAAGTGTTAACAAATAGCACGTGGTAATATTTACTGCCGCCTAAATATAGAAACAGACAATGACAGGTGGTATTTCTACTCATGAGCGATCGATCGTAAACAATGCCATGTTTTAATTCAGCGCATGTGCAGTACATCGATTCGGATCGTTGATGATCTAGCCTATCCCACCAACAACCCCCCCCCCCCCCCCACACACGCGCACACAATTGGACCGCCGAAGCAAGAGAGGTTTCTCTGATAATTGACGGAACAAGTGGAAAGTCAACGGACGACGACACCCACATCCACGCACGGGCCACGGCATAATGCCCCCGATTTCTGTCGGGGGCATAACAAAGATTTAATTATTTTTCACACCATGGGTTTGCTCTATATAAAAGAAGATGAGCCGTGATCAGCCATATCAAAGTTGTTTGCATAGTGTTCAATGATTCCTTAACAGATCGAGGCTCTTTTCCCCAGTCAAAGACTTCCAGTGGCCCCACTGGCGTGCTTATATACTCTCAATGGATATTAAAATGATTTTGGATGGTTGGTTATGACTTCGAAACAAATTAGTGGTAATTACTTTTATCATATACCCTAAACCTAAGTGTATAAGACAATACAAACCCCACTGCTCTTCATAACTTTGCAGACTTTATTTTGAGAGAAATGTGCGCAAGATGCATGAAACATTTATCGCATGACATGAGCGTGCAATACAAACGTTCAATAAAAAATATTTTATTGCACAAGAATGCTCGAGATCATTTCTCGTGCAATCCAGACTCTTGACTGTTGAAAGACAGTCGACTTTTAAGTCATTTTCATTGTCGTCCTTTTTCTACATTATTGCGTTGGAATTCAGCCATGTCGCGAAGTCACGACGATGTCATGAGGTTGTGACGTCGTCAACTCAGGTCTCAGTAGGGAGGGTTTTTTTTGTATTCATGCGCGGCCAACTCCTAACCGTAATTCCTAAAAAATGGCCAGGGCCATTGTGCTCACCTCATGTGGAGGAAAGATGGATAAAGAGCATGGTATTGTGTCATGTAGTGTTAGGTTTGATGTAGGTCCAAGCAATTACAGTTTCCCCAAAATGGCCAATTTACAGTACATTCGACCTCTGTGACCTTGAAAAGTAGGTCAAATCAAAGAAGACCCGGGTGACACATTGAATGGTTGTTAGAATTAGATGTACCTATGATATAAAATTGGTGCCAATCGGGCAAGTCATTACTAGGAATAATGGCATTTTGAAGAATTTAGGATTTGGCCCCCTCCCTGGAGGCCAAACGGCAAATCAGATCGCACCAAACTTCGGTACCTGAGATCACCTGACCAAGGGGTACATGTGTACTTAATTTGTGATCAATAGTCATTGCAGTTAAGAAACGTGCCATAGTTACGGCCTGACGGCGAATTTACGCCATTTGACCTCTGTGACCTTGACAAGAAGGTCAAATTAAAAACCTGTGTGACATATACTGTATGGTGGTTAGATGTACCCATGATATCAAATTGGTGGCAATCGGGCAAGAAGTTAAGGAATAATCACATTTTTAAGGTTTTTGGATTTTGCCCCCTGGTGGTCAAGTGGTGAATCATATTGGACCAAACTTCGGTCCCTGAGATCACCTGACTAAGGGGTAAATGTGTACCAAATTTGGTATCAATAGTCATTGCAGTTTAGAAACGTGCCATCGTTACATCCTAACGGCCAATTTACACCATTTGACCTCTGTGACCTTGAAAATGAGGTCAAATCAAAAACCCGGAGGATATATGATGCACCTTTGCTAGAAGTACCTACCATATTTTTTTCAAAATTTCCCCACTACTATTAAGGGAGATATTGCATATTTTCACTTTTAACGTTTGGCCCCCTGGTGGCCAAACCATGAAACGAATCGGACCGAAACTTGGTCTCCAAGGTGTCATTACATAAGGGTACATGTGTACCAAGTTTCAACTCAATAGCTCTAACAGTTACGAAACGTGCCCTGCTAACGGACGACGGACGACGACGGACGACGACGGACGACGACAACGACGACGACGACGACGACGACGACGACAACGACGACGACGACGGACGACGGACGCCACGGTATGGGATAAGCTCACCTCTGCTAAGAGGTGAGCTAAAAATCATTGATTTCTTGGTCCTCATAGTATGCCAGTGTTGATTTAGCAGTTGTTTTGGCAAGGACATGGTTTTTTTTGAGTCTTCCGAAACCTAGAGCGCTACTCAATAGGCGGCTAACAAGAAACTACGCATTATACTGTTGTTGCCGACGTATGTGTACACTGAACTTGGGATGTGCGTCGGCCCCGTGTTGAAATGACGTCCAGTGTCAGTTGGTGCGTTTTTCGCTGATTTGCGCAAAATTCAACATATCTCAAAAGTTCAATGGTTGACCCTCGATTTTTTTTGATTTTTGTGTTGCGTAAGCAACTGTCTTTCACGGGAGGATGGTCACAGTAAGAATTATTTAGGAAGAAATGTATAATATCTGGGGTTTTCCGTGATTGTCCGGCCGAATTGGCAATATTGCCCGAAAGCTCTCGACCTGCGGTCTCGAGTTTTCCGGTCGTAGAAAATCATCTCGTGCAATCTGGCTACCCGGATCAGCCACTCGTGTGGTTTTCTTATTGTATCGATAATTAAAGTAATTTGTTACATTAACAATAAAATAAGACGATCCATGGCAATTTTTAAAGCTGCATTCGGTATGTGATGATTCTTAACACAGCTGGTCTTCATACAGTCAAAACGGTCAAAATTCAGATTTTGGCACAATCACCTCCAGTGAGCCTATCCATGGAAATGGATTCTGGATGCTGGTTGCCAGTGGATTGACAACGGTATCAAATCAATTAGAGGAGATTCCTTACAACGGGAATTTATCCATTAGTAACCCCCATAAAGGAACATTTTACCACAAACATGAACATTGGAAGCAGTTACAAACACACAGATCAATGGTTTGAAATTGATCACAATAGTGGCTCCACACAACGCCTATATGGGGAACTTCCATTTTTGCGGAAAAGCGACACCAAACGTCTATTTGAGTTATTAACAAAAAGCTGAAAACACGACAATATATGTTTATTTGAGATACGAACGCCACCAAACGTCTATTTGAGTGTATGTCTATTTGAGATACGACACAATATGTTTATTTTAGGTACGTCTCCGTTAAAACGAGCGCCACCAAACGTCCATTCGAGTCATAACACAACATAAAATGTCTATTTGAGACAACCTCTATTTATGCGGAAATAACAGCCCATACTGTTGTCAAAAAAACGATCAAAGTTATTCGGGAAGAAATTTTTACAACAAAACTGCACACAAAGGCCAAGGGCACAAAGAAAGCTAAAGAAATTCGCCATGGTTTGACTAGTTGCGGGGGCTTCAAACGGGGAAAAAATAGTTACAACAAGCCCTTTCAGAACGGACCCTCGTCCTAAGTTAAAAAGTTGCATCCAAGAGGTCCGGGAATGGATGGCCATCAACTCTCTGAAACTCAACGACGAAAAGACAGAATTTATCCTTGTTTCATCTGGCGCCAGCTATCAACGGCAGGAATTAAGCATTGACCATCCCCTGTCCATTAAATTAGGAGATCAGCTTATCTCAGCGGTGCCTCATGCACGTAACATCGGTGCTATTTTTGACGAACACCTCTCAAAGGACCGACACATAAATTCTATATGTAAGTCAGCCTATTTCCAAATTCACAATATTGGTCTTACCAGAAAAATCCTTACAGTTGATGCCACAAAAACCCTTGTTCATGCCCTTGTCACCTCTAGATTGGATGGTCTGAACGCACTGCTACTTGGCCTGCATCCAGAGAGTTCAAAATAGTGCTGCTCGTGTCATCACTGGTGTTTGCAGGTCAGATCATATTACTCCAGTGTTGAACGACCTCCACTGGCTCCGTATCCGCGACAGGATAAAGTATAAGATTCTACTCCTTGTATTTAAGTGCTTAAACAATTTAGCCCAAAATTACATATCCTCCCTCATAGAAGTCTACCAACCTAGACGCAGTCTCCGTTCCTCATCTGTTGGCCCACTGTTGGTGCGACCAAGGAGTAGGTTGATAACGTTTGGCGACCGAGCCTTCTCCACTGCAGCCCCAAGGCTCTGGAATCAACTTCATAATGTGCCAGCATCTCGGTCTTCAAATCGCATCTTAAATCCTATCTCTTAGGTCGCTACCACTCCTAATATGTCTCTCTTTGTAAAGTGTCACCGATTATTCTGAGTGGATTCTGGCACTATAAATCATTTCAATATTATTATTACTATTATCACGTACAGACGGCGGGGGTCAGAGGAACACAAGTTACCAGTACAACGCCAGAGGTACCGCTACATCAAGCAACGTCAGAAGAGGTCGTGGCAGAGGAACCAAGACAAGAGGCCAAAAAAGGTACGTTGCAGTCAAAGTCAGTAGCCTCATCGGCACCAAACCGATTATCACTTCCAGGGTAATTCGCAAACATTTCTGTGGAGACAGTGGCGAGGGAAATAAGGTCTTTAGGACTTTGCCATCCGCCTCCTACAGACGGACCTGTAGGGGGTCGTCTCAAAGATTGTCTAGAAAATTGGAAAAAAGTCACAAACGACCCGACAGTTCTGGAAGTGGTAGGCGGTTATCAGATTCCATTGTGGAATACCCCAAAACAAAACAGACAACCCTTCAGTCCCAGATTTTCCACAGCAGAGACAGAACAAATAGACATAGAGAAAAGGGTCATCACAGAAGTAATGAACCCAAGCACGGACTTATTTCTGAGTCACATCTTCCTTCGGCAGAAGAAAGATGGAACTTACAGACCGGTTTTCAATTTGAAGAATCTAAATGCATTCATCCCATAAGAACACTTCAAAATGGAAATCATCCCAATGCTGAAAAACCTCGTGCAGCCAGGGGATTGGATGGTAAAAATAGACCTAAAAGATGCATACTTTTGCGTACCAATGGCAGAAAACACAAGAAAGTTTCTTTGCTTCCAATGGAGGGGCAAGACATACATGTATCGGGTTCTTCCATTTGGCTTAGGCCCAGCACCACGGGTTTTCACCAAAATCTTGAAGGCCCCAATAGGCCTATTGAGAAGACTGGGCTTCAGGCTGATAATATTCCTGGACGATCTCATTCTGCTACACCAAGACCCATTGGTACTACAGCAGCAACTCCAGACCTGTCTTTGCTTACTTCAGGCACTAGGCTTCATAATAAATTGGACCAAGTCAATCCTGAATCCAGACCAAGTGATGAATTCTTACCTAGGTTTTGCAGTAGACTCCGTACGAATGCAACTACAGTTACCGGAGGACAAGATTGCGAAGATACACGCTAAATGCAAAGACATGGTGGCGCAAGACCAGACAACAGTCCGAGAGCTGGCACAACTAATAGGGAAATTAGCGGCGACAACGAAGGCGATTCTCCCCGGGCCCCTGCACTACAGGAACCTGCAGATGCTGAAGAGGGCAGGCCTTCGTTTGAAGAGTCAATGTTACGAGACCACAGTTACGCTCAACCCCGACTGCAAAGCAGACTTAAAGTGGTTGATAGAACAGCTTCGAAACCACAATGGGAAGGCAACAATATCGACCAAGCCAACATTGACATTTACAACAGATACCTCGTTGACGGGATGGGGCGCGGTCCTAGAAACATCGAAGGATGTAGCGCAGGGACGATGGACCAAAAAAGAGACAAGACTCCACATCAACGTGTTAGAGTTGAAAGTAGTGGAGATTGCCCTGAAATCATTAGCGAGACAGGCAAAAAATTGCCACATACACTTCAGGCTGGACAACTCGTCAGCCGTTGCCCAGATCAACAAATTGGGAGGGGACAAGATCCCGAGACCTGCTGAAGATCACCCAAGAAGTATGGGACTATTGTATTCAGAGAAACATCTCATTGACAGCAGAGCACCTCCCAGGGGTGAAGAATGTGGAAGCAGACCAAGCCTCCAGAGTATTCAGCGACTCCAGCGACTGGCACCTGAACCAGAAAATATTCCGAGAAATCGAGAAAGTTCTAGGCAAGCAGACCACCTGTTTGCCAGCCGACACAACAGACAGAAACAGCAATATGTCAGCTGGAAACCAGACCCAAGAGCGATATTAAACATTCAACGCGTTTGCACTAGATTGGGGAAGGTTGGAGGCATATGCATTTCCACCATTTTGCCTGATCGGACGAAGCTTGGCAAAAGTCAAGGAGGACAAAGCGAACATGATATTGATCACACCAGTGTGGCAAGGACAACAGTGGTACCCGACACTACTAGAGATGATTATAGATCGACCAATACTACTTCCCCCGACAGCAAATCTGCTGACGGATCCCAAGGGGGACAGCCACTCTCTAGTTCTCGACCACACAATGTACCTGGCGGCATGGAAAATCTCAGGGGGCAAGAAGAACACCAGGGTTTTCTGAATCAGCTGCAGAACTCTATAGAAGAGGCTGGAGAGAGGGAACTGAGGCTGCTTACGACTCAGGTTGGAAAAAGTGGACTGGCTGGTGTGTCGGACGGGATATTAATCCATTTCAGGCCACTGTGGCAAATATAGGCAATTTCCTGTCGTCAGAGTATGAGACAGAAAGGGAATATAACACAGTAAATGGCTACAGATCAGCCATCTCGGCGAGACACCTGGAAATAGACGGTCACAAGACGGGACAACACCCTGACATTGTGAGACTGATGCATCGGGTCTTTGCAGACCACCGGTACCACGATATATGGAGACCTGGGCGGTGAATGTTGTCCTCACAGCAATAAATTTACTGGGGTGCAATCGGACCATGAACATCAAAGATTTATCTGCCAAACTAGCAATGCTTATGGCACTGACAAGTGCATGCAGGTGCTCAGAATTACTGAATAAAATAAAAATTATCAACAAAGCCAGGGAGGGTAAGAATGTGGTCTTCCAACTGGATTCTGTGACAAAGACCTCACGACCATGAAAACCATTGTTGAAATTGACATTCGTACCATAATATGACACAAATGACAAACTAGATGTTGTGCAGTGCTTGGAATCGCATGAGACTAGGATAGAAAATGGCGCATCACAGCCGAACAGAAACAGTGTCTGTTCCTGGCTATGGTAAAACCACACCGCCCAGTAGCAAAATGCACAATAGCAAGATGGTTACAGTTCATCATGACAAAAGCGGGCATTGACACGGACAAATACAAAGCCCATTCGACTAGGGCGGCGACCACGACCAAAGCCAAAATTCAAGGCTTGTCAGTGGAGCAAATTATAAAGAAAGCGGACTGGTCAAGGGCAAGCACATTTGGCAGATTTTATGACAAAGAGATTGGATCGCAGGCCCAAAAAAAATGCCAGTTCCAAGATAAAGTATTGGAATGGATGTAGGTTAGCTTTGAACATTCAATTATTACATCTATTGACGGTTTATGAAATTAAATTTAAAATTTTATAAGTGTGCGAAGCACACGAAATGAAATTCTGATTTAATGAGTAAACCTAAATAGATGTAATAATCCCACCCTCCCTACCGATATTGAGATTGAAACATCCTTTATCACTTTATCTTTACAGTTAGATCTGGATAACACATCTGAGACAACAACCACGGGAGAAGGACAATGTGAATTCGGCAAGGACTGGTTATGACACTTGCGGAAAAATCAGACGTTCATTTTAAGAGACAACGGTCTCACATGAAGTCAGGTTGGACTAAGTTCAGTTATTAAGGCGATTCATTAGCCGAAGAAGAGACGAGCAGTCTGGTGAAGTTCAGTTCAGTTGATTTATTTGGACATGAGGCGATAAGCCGAAGGAGGACAGCAGTCCTGTAGTGATTTTAAGTTAAATTTAGTTATTGACACGCAGGAACGGCAGTAACCTTAATAGCCAGTGGGCTGGTTATCTTATGTTATTTACTTCATTTGTTGAACTTTGAAAAAAAGAAGAAGATTGTTTATCAGTTTGTACTTCTATAACCTGTATATATCTTAAAACTAGCAACTCATAAGGGGTGGACGGGGCGGTTATGAGAACCTAGTATGTTTTTTGAGTAAACTTGTTGGTCCAATCATGATTGAAGACATGATTGGGTCTATTAGCTAGGTTTGAAATTGCAGCGGATTCCAAATGAGGATGGGATAAGAGGAAAATGCAGATTCGTTTTCGGTTGAGACCGGAACGAAGTTTCAGCTGACCTGTTGAATTCTGGAGCGAAATTCAATTATTACATCTATTAAGGTTTACTCATTAAATTATAATTTCATTTCGTGTGCTTCGCACATTTATGAAATTTCAAATTGTGGATGGTCGCTGGTGGTTTACCAATGGTATCGAATTAAATCAGAGGCGATTCCATAAATGGGGCATTGGTCCAATCGATTATTGATAAGCAGATCGCTCGATATGTATTCTTGTCCTTAGAGGTCCTACATGTATAGGTAGGCCCGATGTATGTCAGATATCTCTGCTGTCGTATGTATAAAGCATAGTTTTATGCAAATCTCATTACCAAGTTGTGGCTTAACATGGGTATGTCATTGATTGCCTATGACTTTTTCGAAACGTACTTCACAGGCAAAGGCTATATAAAAAACCTCATTCAAAGACCATGGCTATACAGGAACCACAGTCAGAGCTCATGTATATGTGGAAACCTCATCACACGTATTAACAGGCTATGGTGGTGCATCTTTTTCTATTTCAGGGAAGCATGTTTTGCTGAATCTACTATGTCTCATAACTAACATTGGGTCTCGAAGGATTGTATATATTATCCGATAAGATTTAGCGAGTTGACAGCCATTTTTAATAGTGCCACTTGTTTTAATGATCCAAGCTCCCATTGCAATATATTCAAGGTGTTTTGCTTTATCAAAGGCAAATAACCATGACCAAGTGCAAAACCCCTCTCGAGGCTATCAATAGTGGTGGTATCGTCACAAAATGTATAGATGTACTTTGTGCCCCTAATTAAACTTTTGAGAAAGCAAACATTTTCATTCATTGGTATACACACAACTTTATTGTTTACAGACACTAAAGGGTAATTTCAGGTCTAAAATTGCCAGGTTGCAGCTGATATTACCAAAATGTCTCAGCAATCAGCTTACCGAAGGCAATGAGCAGATTCATTATTCTATGCTTAACAAAAAATTAAAAAGAAATGAGCGCACAGAAGACAAACGTGTACTTACCATGTACAACCATGTACAGGCTCAAGTGTGATTTGAGAAATATTCAGCAATACTAGTATAATCCAAAATTACTCAATGTGGTCTTATTGATGATTTGGAAATAAAAGAGTTATGGATATGATCGATTTCTGCTCAAAGGAATGGTTGAAATATATATTTGCCAGTCGGCTTGAAAACCGTAATGTGACAAGAGATAGACAAAATGATTAATTGTTGTTTCTTCGCACTCCCTAAAGGGCTTTTCATGGATTTTGAGCCCTCATACACACCGTATCATAGTAAACATGGTAAAGGAGCCGTGTGAGTGTTTGGGTCATGGGCCGGGGGCGGGGGATTTCTTTTAATCACATCTTTTAAAGTAATACTTCGTCCATTCCACAAACAACTGGTTCTGGGGTTGAATTTACAGCAGCCATTCGCATGTGTTGTTGTTCCGACTGCAGCCACTGTTTATTCCCAGGGAAGATCGCTGGGAACTGGACTACAAGGGTTAGGTCTAGTGAGAGGCATCCAAACACCTATTCCCTTGATTATAGCTCAGGCCAGGAGATGTATTATCGCTACACGAACAATTATTCAAAATGGGAATGCTTTTTTAAAGGCGGCTGCTGTGAAGAGATAATTTACAAGAGGCACAAAGTAGCTTGCAACAGTTAACAGAGGAAAACTTTGTATATTTTACAACAATTAGACTCGGCGGTGGGAGAACGCCAGATTCCTGATTTTGAGAACCTTTCTTGTAACGTTATTTGGCGTTATTTGTCAAAACAAATTTAATTTGCATATGACTTGACCGAAGCAATGCATAGTGACCCATTGGAACGACACAAGTTTACACTAAATGATAAATGTTTAGGGGACGAGTACAGAATGAGGATAATGATAACACAATAAACAAGAATGTTAAAGATCGTCATAAAATTCGATAAAGATCTTCTTAAAATCTCGCCAAAGATCCTCATAAAATCACCGCGAGTAGAATCAATTTGGAGCTTCGTTGGGGGGGGGCTAAAGTATAGTATGCCAGCAAACTGTGGCAGCACTGGGACGCTGACTGAGAACTGCCGACTTTCCCGAATGTTCGTCATTCAGATAATCCAACCTGCAATTGAAATTGCCAGTTCTCTTGCAGCGACCATATTGATCGCTGAACTTCTGATGGATTAAGTACTGCCTATGTGTCATCAAGGATGCGATACAGGATATATTTGGAAACATGTGGAATTTGGAGGCCAGTAATTGAATCGAGTTCAGGCTTTTTAGTCTAAATATATTATACACCGATCTTTGGACGCTCTCTCTCTCGATGTTCACCCAACGGTGTCTGCATATAATGCCTCGCTTTCGATTCGTGCATGGGGGAAATGGGAAGATCCAAATGCACATCACGAACATTCATGTGACCTCGGCCCCGGCCTTACTCGCGAATATATATTAGACCTGTCAATGACAAATAGCACCCATGTCTCCTTCTCTGCATGATAAGTGGTTATATGTGCATGAATGGGCAATTCCCTGCCCTTGACCACTAATCTGGTGCTATCGTTCAGTTGTTATGAAATGGTGCTTCTAGATAATCTCTAGGCATGGTCTCATGGAAAAGTCATTAACAGGCTGTCATGGCATTATGTAAGCCTCATTCGATCCCATTTCTTTATAACGGAAACTATACTCACATGCCATAGCTTTTTGGGAACAACATTCACGGGCGACGGTTTTATACAAATCACATTCACTAGCAATTGTTTTATAGAAACTTCATTTCGCAGGCCATGGTCATGGCTGTATTGAAACTATTCACAGACCATGGCTCTATGGAAACCTCATTTATAGGCCTTGGTTAAATGATAACCTTTATACAAACCAATGCTTTCTGGAAGCCTCATTTACAGACCATGGTTTCATGGAAATCGCACCATTTACATGTACAGGCCATGGCTTGAAAACTTCAAAATCAATGGCAATATGGGAACCACTATAATAACGCGATCAGACACCTTCGGCAATAACTGGATAAATTTAGGCTTTGGCAGTTTAAACCTGGGGGACCTTGGAGTTTCCGTGATTTTGCGCTCGATGACCTTTGACCAGTTATGTCCCAGACCTTTGACAGTGCTTATTTGGGGCAAACCTGGTTATCTCCCAATATGGTGATGCGGGCCATAGATCTGGTAGGAAATGTTCATTAATGCACTCATTCCATTTTAGACCCCAGTATTGTGACCTTTTCAAAATATTGATGCCTCGATCGGTGGCAAGTCCGGGTGCAACCTACACGTCACACGTATATCAAGCTTATTGGCGATAAGGCCATCGACCTTGGAGAATAAGTGGAACACACAGCCGGCAAACAAACAGAAAGAAAAATGGCCCAAAAACATTTAGTATGGATAGTGTAACCCCCCCCCCCCTCCCGATGGTCCTCTAGGTACTCTCTTTTCCCCCCCCCCCCCCCCCCCACCCACCCACGCCCTCCTCCCAGGCCCTTCAATTTACCTTTGGGCCAATCGGAAGGACATTGAACTGGCAATCTAATGATCAGTGACTATGCAACTTCGATATTCGTATATATTCTTTGAACCTTTGGCGTCGATTCATATTGCAAAACACTTTCGACACTAACTACCGGCACATTACTAAAACCCGGAATTCCGCGGATTTCCCCGGATTTACGCACATTACGGAACCAAGCTCTTTTCCGAAATTCCTGGGACATTATTGCACACACGCGGTAGGGCTGTATTCGTTGTCACAGGCGATTGAGAGATTGCGCAGAGGCGAGTGAGAAATACATGCTGCGCGACAGGGCTGTATTCGTTGTCACAGGCGATTGAGAGATTGCACAGAGGCGAGTTAGAAATACATGCTGCGCGGCAGGGCTGTATTCGTTGTCACAGGCGATTGAGAGATTGCACACATGCGAGTTGGAAATACATGCTGCGCAGCAGGGCTGTATTCATTGTCACAGGCGATTGAGAGATTGCACACATGCGAGTTGGAAATACATGCTGCGCGGTAGGGCTGTATTCGATGTCGTAGGCGAGTGAGAGACCTCTCCTCATGATCCTCGCATCATGAATGATAGTACACCTGTACAGTGTGTACATCAGGCCTACGGAACGTATAGAATGTGGTGTGTACCTCGGTGTCTACTGTACTAGTGGTTGTTGCTGCACTACACTATGTTGTTGTAATGCCACTTATAGAACCTGGGGGCCTTGGACGGCCAGTGAAGTCTCTTCCATGTAGATAAACACAGGTGGGGACAGCTAGGAAGGTCGGAGCTGAGAAATGAATGCTACGCGCCACACTCAAGTCGCATTTCGGTCTCATGGCATTTTTGGCGGCTTTTAACTCTTTGAGATCGCATCACTTTTTTTCTGTCGCAATACCAGGAACGTGCGACTTTTCTTGAAAAACACCATTTTCAAAAAAAAACAATCATCAAAGTTACTTGCAATTTATATCCCCTGAAAGGTCTTTCTGAGTCCTTTTCTTTGCTTCATAGCATTCCAATTTAGGCAAAACACCTGATTTACAGGATTTTTAAGAAGAAATATAGTTTTCACCCCTCACCGAATTCCGAAATAATTGGCAGAACTAGACATTCCACTAGCCACAAAAAGTCATAAAAACAACACAGAAAATTAGAACTCCCTAGCAACTAACTGCATAATAAATCATTGTCTAAGGCATCCCAAACTTCATGGGCTTTAAATCTCAATAGCATTCCGCGAAGTTAATATTTATAGCTCACAAGGTCATTTGCATAAGATATTGATGAAGTTTTAGTCACGTGACAGTCGGACATCGACACTTATTTCTACGCATTTGAGCTTATTTCAAAGTCAATTATCTTTGACCGTGCATTGTTTTTAGCATGAATGATACCATAGTGTCAGAGAGAGAAATATTCAGAACAATTATGTAGTATTTCCAACACTCGGACATTGCCAGATTGAATCTAACTGCCCTAGTTAGAAAGCCTGAATCCATTACGAAACCGCATGTTTGTCTGACATTGCCTGTAATTCAGCGATGGGGAAATAGAGGGCAGCAGCTGCAGTGACCTCATCATCGCGGAATGCT
The DNA here is from genome assembly GCF_910592395.1 of Lineus longissimus. Taxonomy (NCBI): domain Eukaryota; kingdom Metazoa; phylum Nemertea; class Pilidiophora; order Heteronemertea; family Lineidae; genus Lineus; species Lineus longissimus. The sequence continues at coordinate 4,031,105 of NC_088321.1, forward strand.
ATTGACCTGACAGTTTGACAGAAAATCGTCTTCTAGCTATTACCACCATATACACCAACCATCACCCGACCATAGCAACAAAAAAAAGCTGTTAGTAACCTAGAATGATTGTAGATGTATCTCGGATCGATTCCAGACAGTGCTGAGCACAGCTAAACCGTGTGTAAAAAGTAGTGTATACAAACAGCATGGGTCGTTCAACGTTACTGGTGCCTGATTTACCCAAACGACTTATGCCGTTCAACGGTCTCAAAGAGTTAATATAAAATGAAATGAAATGAAATGCGCGAAGTATGTATTTAGAACTGCATAGGCTTCCAGTACAGGTTCTTGGCTTCCCATACAGGCCGTCTGCAGTCACAATACGTGATCCATTCCGTAATCCGCGGAATTCCGGGTTTTAGTAATGCCGACTAATTACACATACCTCCTAATACTCCTCATACTAGAAATCATATCATTGTCTAAGACATTCTTGGTGCAGACTTAGTTTAGTTTAGCTTATTCGTGGCTACATGTATACAGCAATAAAATAATCGATACAGTGAATAAAATGCACTTGTAAAAAGCATACATTGGTAAAAATGCATGCACCAACGGTAACCATGCAGGTCATAATGACCTTTTCAATGACACCAAGAAAGAGGGGCGACAGAACGGATATTCCTAATGATGACGACCTGTGCATCAGCAAGGGGGCATGGCGATTTAGCGGATCCTGCGGATTCTGCGGATTCTGCGGAATCTGGTCTGCAGCGGATTGGTATCCGGTCGTTTCGCTTCCTGACGTTTTCGCCCCCAGCATTTTCGCCCCCAAACTTAGCCTCATACCATTAGGCCCTACGTGGTGGCACTGAAGGTGGCCGCTGCCGTGATGTAATGTAATCAAGCTAAATCAAGAGAGTGTCTGAGAGTCACTCTACCCAAAAATTAGTCATTTCGCCTCCTGGGACTTCGTGTGGTTTAAGGATCGTTGCCAGGATCTCGGGCTTGTCACCTGTCATCGCATGATCTTGCTGGCTGTTTGGTCATCAAGAGTGGGATGATTGACTCGGGTGGACGTTTTAGAAAAATCTTTTATTTATTATCATGAGAGTGGGAAATTCTCTGTTTAAACTGATTTGTCATCTGGGAGTCCTGGACATCATCAGTCATCATGTGACTTGAATATCTTAATGATGGATCATCAAGGCAATCGTATGTTGCTCGTGCACAATTTTGCGATGTTGTAAAATAAAGAGAGACGTGTCAACCAGACCAGTGTAGAAGTTTAAAATGTCCCCTGGAAAAAGTGTCCGTCCCTATTGTATTCTGCACGATATTAACAAATTAACGAATGAGCGAAAATGACGTGTGTTTTTCGGGTGCGTAACGACTTACACGATTACGGGCCAACCGGCCTATTACCAACTCGGTCTGGGTTATAGATCATGGTCAATGGTCTCATTAGGGAGGGTTTTTTTTATTCATGCGCGCCCCCCCCCCCCTCACCGTAGTTCCTAAAATCATTGATTTCTCGGTCCTTACAGTCTGTCAGTGTTGATTCAGCAGTTGTTTTGGCAAAGACATGTTTTTTTGGAGTTTCTGAAACATAGAGCGCTACTCAATAGGCGGCTAACAAGAAACTACGCATTTATACTGTTGTTGCCGACGTATGTGTACACTGAACTTGGGATGTGCGTCGGCCCCATGTTGAAATGCCGTCCAGTGACAGTTGGTGCGTTTTTCGCTGATTTATGCAAAATTCAACATATCTAAAAAGTTCAATGGTTGACCCTCGATTTTTTTTGATTTTTGTGTAGCGTAAGCAACTGTCTTTCATGGGAGAATGGTCACTGTAAGAATTATTCAGGAAGAAATGTATAATATTTGGGGTTTTTCGTGATTGTCCGGCCCAATTGGCAATATTGCCATTTGGGATAGTGAACAGAGCTAGGAGCAAATGTGACGCTTATGATTTATTTAAAGAAATAAAATGTCCGATTTAACATCCTGCAGAATCAGGGGAATCGGGCGTTTCCAGTGATATATGACACAAATGGGTTGTCCTCATGCATTCACTTTGGAAACGCATTTTAAAATAGATGTTACGTCCTGTTAATGGGGCACGTCATCATCGCGTACATTTGGGAAAAACTCCCTAACGAGACCAATGTGGAAATCGTCCGATAATAGAATGCAGACATTTTTTTCATGCATGTTGGGGTTTTTCCGAAATGCTTGATAATCTTAGCTTTTTAGACAATTTAACAGTTATGGAATATTACAAATATTTATTATAAGGATAATTTATCATAATATCGATATTCTCGAGCTGTTTTAATGCTGATTCCGCCCAGATTCCGCAGGTTCCGCAGAATCCGCAGGATCCGCTAAATTGCCATGCCCTCAGCAAGGTGGGTCGGCAATCGAAGGAACGAAAAAAAGTGACGAAAGTAATTTGTCAACCTCGAGACGATACATTCAGTCAACAAAAAAATCAATACTAGGTCTAAAAATATATTTTTCTTACTCCTGAGTTCAAGAGGTAAACAATGCCATAACCTTGGAGTTCAAATAAAATAAGACGCACCGAACGTGCAACAATCGTGCATGGAGGTCAACTCGGTACGACAGGGGAAGCAGAGACAGCACTCGCGAACGTTCTACATATTAAGGTATGTCCGGACCTAGAATGTACCGTGTCACTCCCCGCTGCACTACACGCTCAACGTCTCCCACATGAGTGTCAAATATTTGAGCAGCGAATCCCAGCCTAGGCAACTTGATTTTTTCTGCATTTCTTACTTATTTTCAATTATAAATATCAATGACATTGTGGATGTCAACATCTTTATCTTATCTATATATATATATCATTGTATTATTTCAGAACGCGCTATCTTCCAATACACACACTCATGTATAGGACGAAATACGATCAAATTTTATTGTTTGATTTTGATATGCCATTGACGTTACACCAAATATACATTGTACTTGCGTCTTAAATACAATACTGCATCCACTCACCAATAAGATCCCGAGCCCGACAATACCCGATTTGTACCACCGCCTTGATGGGTAGAGTCTAAACAGCCTAACACAATAGTAGGCCTTTCACAGCCATAAAAGGGGTGGGATCTCTATTCAAGAGTTAACAACGTAATCGTCATGAATAGTCAAGACTCTACAGAGGAGCTTTTCATATTACAATTAAAGACCAATAACGCCATCGATCGAGGCGAATGGCACCAGAGTCTACAGGACTGTAACTGAACTGATTTTGAAGTTAAGTGGTGTAAAGGAAAGACGGCAACCTGGCAGCCATATTGGATATTGTGTCAGGTCATACATCTATAGGAAAGCTCCCCTACACTCGGGTAGGTGATAAAGTATGGAATTAGTGAAACCTTGGAAACACTGATAAACCTTGGAAACACTCCTTAAAATGGTAGTTGATAAAGTATGGAATTAGTGAAACTTTGGAAACACTGATAAACCTTGGAATATTCAATGTAAACCATGGAATCACTGTGCAAATAGCGCGGGAAACCGGGTGCGTTCCTTCCACGATTTATACCCTCCCAACTGACAGTCTCGTCCCAGCTGACTTTATTGATAGCAATTTGCCAGTTAGTTCAGAAGCCAACATTTTTAATGTGGAGGATGACGTCATCAATTGGCAATGCGTTGTGGTCGTTAAAATATTTTATTTCTCTTCAATGGAGCCAAAAATTAGTTTTTATGATTGTTTTGTATTCCATAGACGATAAAGTATTATGCTCGGTACTAGATGCACGAGATCATAGGACAAACACACACGTGAATAAAAAAAACCGCTTAGAACTGGTGACGTCACAAAGATCTCTGCATCCCTCGATGCGTACTGGAAGATGTAAGAAATCGCTCACGGCGAAGGAAATTTTCATCCGCAAACTTCGGTAATAAACATACATGACTAGGCTTCTTTTATTCATCGTTTGTTATAAAAAAACAGTCAATCATAGACAATTAGGCCTAGACATAGTCGTCAACCTTATCCATGCATAATGCATGACAGGCCCCCAATTTTCTCTGTATCACCCTGTATGAACAGACCGATCCGTAGTTCAAATAGGCCCCGCGTGGTGGTGGCGTATTTATAAGCGGAGCGCTATTGGTCCATATTATGGGTGTGTGGTGGGCGTGTCTTCCCATATTTGGGAGATCAGTACTGTACACTGGAGGCGAGGTACAACTGGGTTGTTCTAAAATATAGACTATTGAATCGGATATGCGACAGATTTCTAAATTACCATAAAATTCCGATCTGATCATGTAAGAATAAGCTCCAAATGTTGATTCGTAACCACGTTAGGTTCGAATGGCATTATTTCATGTTTTTATGCATTTTTAGGACTGATTCCAAGGTTTATCACTGGTTCCAAGGTTTCACTGATTCCAAGCTTTATCAACTACCCCTTAAAATGCATAAAAACATGAAATAATGCCATTCGAACCTAACGTGGTTACGAATCAACATTTGGAGCTTATTCTTACATGATCAGATCGGAATTTTATGGTAATTTAGAAATCTGTCGCATATCCGATTCAATAGTCTATATTTTAGAACAACCCAGTTGTACCTCGCCTCCAGTGTACAGTACTGATCTCCCAAATATGGGAAGACACGCCCACCACACACCCATAATATGGACCAATACCATCCATGCAATGTAATTCAGGTTATCGCATCCGATCCGTGCGTACAGACAGCGTACAGACAGCGTACAGGTCATGAGGTGCATCATCAGCCATGCTGCCATGGCCATGGCCATGTCTTGCTTTTCGATCAGACGAGTTGCTTGGGAAGTTGGGGGCCTGTCATGCATTATGCATGGATAAGGTTGACGACTATGTCTAGGCCTAATTGTCTATGATTGACTGATATTTTATAACAAACGATGAATAAAAGAAGCCTAGTCATGTATGTTTATTACCGAAGTTTGCGGATGAAAATTTCCTTCGCCGTGAGCGATTTCTTACATCTTCCAGTAGGCATCGAGGGATGCAGAGATCTTTGTGACGTCATCAGTTCTAAGCGGTTTTTTTATTCACGTGTGTGTTTGTCCTATGATCTCGTGCATCTAGTACCGAGCATAATACTTTATCGTCTATGGAATACAAAACAATCATAAAAACTAATTTTTGCTTCCATTGAAGAGAAATAAAATATTTTAACGACCACAGCGCATTGCCAATTGATGACGTCATCCTCCACATTAAAAATGTTGGCTTCTGAACTAACTGGCAAATTGCTATCAATAAAGTCAGCTGGGACGAGACTGTCAGTTGGGAGGGTATAAATCGTGGAAGGAACGCACCCGATTTCCCGCGCTATTTGCACAGTGATTCCATGGTTTACATTGAATATTCCAAGGTTTATCAGTGTTTCCAAGGTCTCACTAATTCCATACTTTATCAACTACCCTACACTAGGCCATCACATCACAGAAATGTCAGGCGTGTCACTCACTCAGTTCTGGAGTTATGGGGCAGAACGCGAAAAACAAAGATGGAGGTCTGGCGGCCATGTTCGACTTTGGATCGGGTCCAAAATCGATAGAGAACCTCCCCTACACGAGGTTATCACACCACATAATTTTCATGTATGTGGCTCAACCGCTTCTTGAGTTGTGGGTCGGAATGCCAGAGAAAAAGATGGCGGCCTGGCGGCCATGATAGCCCAAAATCGATAGCGAACCTTCCCTACACTAGGTCATCATACCACAGGAGTTTCAGGTCTGTCATTCACTTGGTTCTTTAGTTATTGGACGGAATGCCTAAAACCAAGTTGGTGGCCCGGTGGCATTTTGAACTGGGAAATGGAGTCAGAAAGGGTTAAAGTGACTTGCAAATGAATGAAATGGAGTCAGAAAGGGTTAACGTGACTTGTAGCTGAATCGGGAGCCAGCATTTGAATAGGGAAATGGACTTATAGAGGGTTAAAATGAGTTAAGACGAATAAGGAACTGGCATTTTGAACCGGGAAATGGAGTCAGAAAGGGTTAATAAAAGTGACTTGCAAATGAATGAAATGGAGTCAGAAAGGGTTAAAGTGACTTGTAGCTGAATTGGGAGCAAGCATTTGAATCGGAAAATGGAGTTGTAGAGGGTTAAAATGAGTTAAAACGAATAAGGAGCTGGCATTTTGAACCGGGAAATGGAGTCAGAAAGGGTTAAAGTGACTTGCAAATGAATGAAATGGAGTCAGAAAGGGTCAAAGTGACTTGTAGCTGAATCGGGAGCCAGCATTTGAATAGAAAAATTGACTTATAGAGGGTTAAAATGAGTTAAGATGAATAAGGAACTGGCATTTTGAACTGGGAAATGTGTCAGAAAGGGTTAAAGTCACTGATAGTTGAATCGGGAGCTTGGTAGGAAAGGGTTAAAACCACCAAGTTGAGTTATCGGACTTTGGAGGGTTAATATTTGAAAGAAATTTGAATTGGGAACTGGGAAATGCTTAGCCCATTTCCTAGTTCCTTATTCGTACCCAACTGCGAACTGGGAACTGGGAACTGGGAACTGGGAGCCAACTTCACAGACCCGTTATGGGGCAGAATACAAAAACAAAGATGGCAGCCCGGCGGGTATCTTCGATTTTGGTTCGGGATAGAAATTAGATATCAGTGAAGCCACCTGTTCTTGAGTTAAAGTCCGGAATGGGAAATCCGAATGGCCTCCGGGCGGCCATGTTGAATTTCGGAGCACGACCAAAATCGATAGGGAACCTCTCCCTATCCACCCCATTACACAAAAGAAAAGAGCAGAATGCGATAATCTAAGATGGCGGCTGGCGGCCATATTGGATTTTGAAACGCGCCCAATATCAATAGGGACCCTCTGACACATTAGGCCTACTCACCCCCTAAAGATTTTACGTCAGCCGAACATGGGGTTCTTGAGTTATAGTCCGGAATTCAGTAGTGTGGTGTGGGCCGGACGCGAATTTTTTTCCTACGAGGTTTTTGCATATGGCGCATGCGTACTTGGCGTTTGAACTTGCGCCATGGGTGACTTGTTCATTTCACCGTGAAATCGAATTGTAGTCCGCAATATGTCGATAAAGTGCTTTTGTTGGTAGGTATCTAGACGCAAGGGCCCAACGCGCCGCGTAGCGGCAAAAAAGCGAAGCTAGCGAAACATTTATAACGGGTCACCGTCACTTATTATTGGACTTATAGCGCATTTACGGGGTTGCAACTATTTTGCTTTATAGTGTCACCAGGAAAGAAAAGCATGCGACCTAACGCCGATCTATTTGTATAAAGTGATAATTGGAAGGTATATAGTAGGAAATATCAATAAAATAATCATTCCATATCGTCTTTTGAGGGCATTTTTGATTGTAAAAAATATATGTGTACGTCACCGTAGTCTCTGCAATGATAATTTTATCAGAGCAGTCTCACGCAAGTAGAAGTTCTTTACCTATTAGTTCTTCACTTATTAGTCTCAACGTCTGGCGCAAAGCCAGACGTTTTCCATTACGATTTCACTACGATGTTTGACAAGAAGGAGCAGTGCGCGAGATATGCTAATGAGCAGACTTCCCTCGCTTGAGTTTCTGAAGAATGTTCCATATCGCGCTAAGCTCATCACTGCTGATTATGACAGGCGTGCAACGGTAGGTATCTCCTCCCCAACTTCCACCCTGATACGGTACAATAAGTTACCATTTGATGGGAATGGGAGAATGCCCTCACTGTGTATGGAGTCATAGGGATAAGAAGACATTATTCATTAGTGTTGGTACAAGTGATTTTGCCCAAAAAGCATGCGCATTCAAAAAACAAAATATGCAAGGTATCACGTACATGACCATGACGACGTGCAGAAAGTGCACTGGCCAGTGCATACCCTATGGCTATGTACTAGTAAACATGGTAAACATGGACAACATCATTATTCATCGGCAGTTCATTTTACTCCGAGCTTTTCCTGAAACATATAGCCATGATGATTAGGCCTACCATGTACCATGACCAATAACAGCACTAGATCATGATCATGTAGATGTCAACAAGTTCATGTAGATGTCAACAAGTTCACATGAACCGTATAATCCAGCATGGCGCATGTGGGGCATGCGTCTCAACCAAAGCACCAAAATCACTTGTTTTGGTCTATTTCACTTGTGTTTCCCCCGTCTCCCAGTCCATAATACATTTACACAGTTTACAATCCCCGATCATGGCCCAACAAAAGGTCATCGGTTGACTAAAGGAAAACAACTGTTCAATGGATTTATAGTTGAATGCGATCAAACTACGTCTTTTCAATCGTGGATTGTAAATTTAACCCCATGGGCCTAGGGAAGGCCCTATAACAATACTTTCGACACAGTTATTATCTCCGGTGCCTCCACCATGTTACACACAGTGCTCACTGCTGATACTAAAATGCGCCACCTAGTCAAAGCAGGACATATGTTCTCCTAGGAATACATCTCTTTCCAATATTTCGTCATTCCACTATCGTCATCACCTCATCATACTTTCATTGACATTACAGGCACACATCCACAGAGCACTCTTCAAATCATCTACACAGTGGTTATCCAACTAGGATTATAAAGGTAATTTTCTTAGCCCCGCACAGTGGGTTTCAGTCTTGATAAAGGGGCACTATTGCTAGCAGCTAGGTAGGCAAGATAAAGTTAGCCGAAGTAGCCGATAGGGGTCTCTCACCCCTCAAAGTCCGTCACAACTATTCAAGCTTGTACAAGGAATACATGCAGCGCTGACTCTAACAAGACCCAATGGGAATGTCGCACAGTCATCTGTCAAAAACAAGACCTATGTTGTAGTATGATCTCTTGCCAATATTTAATAATTGCACTATCGTCATCACCTCATCATACTTCATTGACATTACAGGCACACATTGACATAGACCACTGTTGCAATCAACGACACAGTCGCTATCCAAGTAGCATTATAGAGGTAATTATCATTATCATACCTCATTAGCATGTGAACCAATCGCGTCGCGTCCTTTGCGATCACGGCAAAGCCTCATGGAATAATGTCTTTCACCGTTGAATAATTTTTCATATTCCATGCCTACAACTTCAATTTCTTCATATTCCATGGCTAGAAGTTCAATACTAATATAATATCCAAGATAAAGTTACAAGAAGTAGTCAATAGGGGTCTCTCACCTCTCACTGTATGTCCACACTATTCACGCTTGTACGAGGAATACATTCAATGCTGAATCTAACAACACCCAGTGCCCTTACTCTGTATATTAGTCACTGGAAGATGGCCCATTTCACTCCTTGCTTCTACTTCACCTATAGTCTCATTGCAAACGCCTCAGTTCTATGATATCACATTCACTTTCAGCTGTCATGCAACGCAACAACTGTGCTATCTGCCATCGCACATCAACGAAGAAGTGCAGCCGCCCACATTCCACCTCACGTCTGTCCGACCAGCTGCAATCCTCGAGGACGCCCCACTGTACCACGATTTCACTACGATGTTTGACAAGAAGGAGCAGTGCGCGAGATAGGCTAATGAGCAGACTTCCCTCGCTTGAGTTTCGGAAGAATGTTCCATATCGCGCTAAGCTGACCACTGCTGACCATGACAGGCGTGCATTGGACTGGTACAGGTTGGAACTGAACATTGAATATGCTGGTGGTGACGCTTTCTGATGAGAAGTTGGTCGTGACTGATGCAGTATCCTTGGACTTGTCCACAGCATCGTTCAATCATTGCTCTCTCAGCTGCCTTGATTCTGTACTTACCCAAATACTAAGACCAAATGCCTGTTGACTGTGCTTTAAGAGAGACTGGCGCCATGCCTAGAGATATGACTGACCCCTATTGGCAAATTTGTATGACTTTATCTTGCCTACCTAGCTGCTGCCTATAGTCTCCCTTTAACTGCGGAACACTTCAAAGTCGTTAAAATGCCATGTTCCACCTTTTAATGTGTTCAGACCGCCATTTTCAAAATAATCAAGTCAGGACACTGCCTTCTTGTCTCATAATAAATTTTGCTTTCCTCAATAATAACATTTCTTCTTCTTCAATGCTTTCATCATTCCAAACTTCTCCTCCTCTGACTTTTACAGGGGTACAGTCATGGCAATCAAAACCCAAATACTGAGACCAAATGCCTGTTGACTGTGCTTTAAGAGAGACTGGCGCCATGCCTAGTCTCTCTTAAAGCACAGTCAACAGACACCAACCCCCTCAGACTCAGAAACCACAAACGCCCAACCCTTCCTGCTACCTTAATACTTCTGGGTTGGTTTTATAATTGCCGTTATTGAATGTTTTGAAGAATCTTATCTTTGGTTTGACTTGAGTGCAGTTTTACTTGGCATTGGGCCTACACTTATTTATGTTATAGTATACTGTCTCTGTCTTATTCTATTGAGCATTGGGCTCCAGCTGATTCTGTCACTTCATTTATACTGTAGTTTATTGCCTATTTGGGACACATTGTGAGGAATTGGGTTTTTGTCTGGTATTTTCATTGTCGTGATTGCGTTTGATTGTATTTTCTTTGCATATTTTTGTGCTACTGTTTTGTACTGATGTCTACTTCTTGATTTCAGTAAACCGTTTCATTTACAACAATGTGTTCGGTTGTTCGTTTTTGAGACGTGTTCTACACTTGACCCCCGGCTCCCACAAAGCTTTTAATGCATGTAAGCACCCTGATGCTGCATGCCAACAAAATTAAGCTTTTCCCAATGATTATATCTTAAGAAAACACATAATAGTACAATGGAAGTTTTGTTGATGACGCCCAACACAATTAATAGCCCTTTTCACATATTAAAGATTGCAATTTGATTGTCCGCTTCATTTGTTATGGCCAGCATTGCAGCAAATAAGCTGTAACAAAGACAACCAGTGAACAAAAGACTGCTGTCACAAGCGAAAAATACCACATTTTGTGTGTGAATCAAACTTATCTCTTGCAAATTCTTTTCAGACTGTCCTTCCTACAAACTATGATCATCATATCTGCCACTTTGAAGCCAAGGAGGGAAAAGAATCATTTGAAGTCACTCTAAGGTTAAAATTGTCTACTGAAGAAGAAGCATGAAAATGATTGTCAGACTTCCAGGAATCAAGCTTTACTACATTAAGGAAAGCACAAACATATCCAAATATTGCTGAAAAGCATGGAAAGATTGAATTTTAGGTGTGTGGCCAATGTTCTAAAAATTCTGGTAACTGCTTATAATGGCTGTATCACTAATGATTACTTTGCGCAAAGCCTAAGCATGTTGTTGCTGATTAGTTAATGGAGGCTTAATCCAACATAAGCACTCCACTGTCATTTGTTCTGTCCTTCACACACTCAAGAATTGTGAACAGAACACAATGGAGGGACCAGTTTAGCCTCAATCTGCCTTAATCAGAATAATTTTTCAGCTTCTAATATTGCCCAAGCAGTCAAGACACATTGAGTTTAAGTTTCTTGCTTATATGTTTTGCAAAATCATCTATTTTGGTTCAAAGAGCTGGTAAATAGATGATCGTTTTTGTGATTGAACTTTGAAATATTCTTTCTTCGCAAATACTTTCAGGTTGATCTAAGATGCCAGCACAACACGATTCCACGGTCAGAAACCGCAGCTAATCGAAGAGGTAACAAGAATACCACCTGCAAAGCCAAGCTACAGGTGTCCATTCTGAAATTTAAAGAAGCCTCACTGTGTCAGAACAAAAAAAAGAATAGAAGGTGGGTTTTACAAAGTTGAAATCAAATTGATCGATAAAGAAAACTTGACAGTTGCTGTGGAAATGATGAAACTGATTTCAGGACCATACCTAACCATTTTAAAATCCAGGACCAAGAACTTACATGTAGATGTCTACACCACCACAATATGCACACGTTAAATTTACTTGTATTTAAGTGACCAATAATGAAATTTCCTCACTTCAGGTCTGTGGATCCACATCCTCGTGATGAACGTCTCATTGTGACCCTTCATCATTGTCACAACCATCCTATCATAGCCGCGGATGCTTTTCGTTACAGAGATGTGTCACAGGAGGTGAAAGATAAACTACTTGAACTATACAAGCAATGTTATACACCCTCAAAAGCACTTGAACTTCATAAGTTCGATTTACAGATCGAACATGGTGATGATTACTTTATAAAAAGTGGTGACAGAGCAATTTGTCCGGACCTTCAGTTTTGTTACAGGTAAGCTCAGAATGAAGTACAGGGTGTCACAAAAAGAATATCAGTAAATGATTGATGGTATCTAATTCTAAGGCATGTAAGGGGGTAGATATTTAAAGGCTAAGAAATATTTTTATGATCATCTTTTGTCTTTCAGGTTGTAATATAAGAATTTTGCTGCTGAATATGGAGAGACGAAAAGAGAACATGTCCTGAAAAGACTTGAAGAGAAGTTGAAGGAATACGACCAAGCTGTAGGTGGAAGTGGTGCACGGATGAAAGTTTTGGATCAAAAAGATGTGGCAATTGCAATCGTTACCCCACTTATGCATTGTGTGCATGAGCACATTAAACATGCAGGGGAGTTGGCATTCATTGATGCTTCGGGTAATATGGATAGGCAGGGATGCCGTATTTTCCTGATATTGACTCTTAGCTCTGCTGGAGGAGTTCTGCTAGGTGTCTTGGTCACAACCAGTGAGAGTACGGAAACTGTGACACATGCATTAGAGATGCACAAATCACTGCTGGACGATAGATAGTACTTTGGTAGAGGAGCAAGCTTGGGTCCAGAAGTGTTCATGACTGACGATAGTGCCTCAGAAAGACAGGCGCTGCATAATGTTTATCCTGAGGCAAATCTTCTTCTCTGTGTTTTCCCCATTCTCCAAGTGTTCTGGCGCTTTCTGTTGGACTCAAAAAACAGTGTAAGGAAAGAACACAGACCTCCTCTTCTCTCCCTGCTGAAGGGGCTGGTATATGCAGATAGTGAGAGACAAGTTTCCAGCGTCAGTTTCGAATGAATCATTAGATGAACATTATTCACTGACTTCATACCTTGATGTATTTAAGCCTGTAACTGAACACGGGCTACTCAAACTCATTAGTGACATGAAACCAATACAGTGTGCATTAGACCCACTCCCAACATCTTTGCTTAGGAAGTGCCTACCAGGAGACATTATGCGCCTGATTTGCAAGATAGTCAATTCCTCATTGGAAAGTGGCATGGTGCCAAGCTCTTTCAAACGAGCTATTCTTAATCCCTTGATTAAGAAGCCATCCTTAGATGCTGACACACTCAAAAACTACAGGCCTGTCTCTAACCTGTCCTTCCTTTCAAAGGTTTTGGAGAGGGTGGTTTGCAATCAGTTATCAAGCCATATTGCTGAAAACGGTGCTCTTGACAAGTTTCAATCTGCTTACAAACCACTTCACAGTGTTGAAACGGCACTATTGCGAGTACACAATGACATAATTCATGCATTTGATGAAAAGAAGTGTGTACTCCTTGTATTACTCGATATGAGCGCCGCATTTGACACTGTGGACCATTCCAAATTACTTCAGAGACTTGCTGCTATGGGTGTTACTGGCACAGCACTGGCATGGGTTTCGTCTTATCTTGATGACAGATCACAAGAGGTATGCATTGACGGCAAATTGTCAAGACCTAGTCCTATCAAGTTCGGTGTTCCCCAGGGTTCTATACTGGGACCAGTACTTTTTACTGTCTACACTACCCCAGTTGGTGGAATCATCCGTAAGCATGCCATTATGTACCACTTATATGCTGATGACAGTCAATTGTATGTGGCCTTCACTATAACTGAGATTAGTACCACCTGCTCCAAGATCTCTAATGCTGTCCACGATTTAAATCTCTGGTTGGTCGACAACTTTCTTAGCTGTAATGGCGACAAGACCGAGATTCTGCTAATCTGTTCCCGCAGGTTCAGCAGCACTATTAATCTCCCCGCCATCCGTATCATTGATGCAAATGTATATTCTTCTGTTTCTGCAAGAGATTTGGGTGTGATCTTGGACCGTGATTTCAATTTCAAAGAACACATTAACACATGTGTACGGGCCACCAATTTCCACATTCGTAAAATCAGAAAATATCTAACTCCAAATACCACCAGGTTATATGTCCAGGCTCTTGTAATATCTCGCCTGGATTTCTGTAATTCCCTTTTCCTTGGTTGTCCCAATTCAACAATTATACCCCTACAGAAGGCACAAAATTCTGCCGCTCGCCTAATTACCAAGACCAAGAAACGATCTTCCATTTCCCCAGTACTCAGGTCTCTACATTGGCTTCCTGTGCAACAGCGCTTCAAGTACAAGGTTCTCCTTCTTACTTACAAGTGTCTTCACCAACTTGCTCCCCAATACCTTTCAGAACTTCTCTCCGTTCATACCGTTTCTCGAACTCTGCACTCTTCATCGGCCGTTCTTCTGTCTATCCCAAAGACCAATGTCATGTCAGTCGGTGGTAGAGCATTTTCAATTGGAGCCCCTCAGCTGTGGAACAAACTTCCTTCAACTGTTAGGAACTGCAGCTCTCTGTTATCTTTCAAGGGACAACTGAAACATTTGCTTTTTAAAGAGGCCTATCAAGCGCTTTGAGCGGCCAGTTAATGGTTGGATACTGCGCTATATAAGACTCGTATTATCATTATTATAGTGTTGAAACTCTTGACACTGAATATGCAGAGGCTGCTCAAAATGAGACGCTGCCGATGTATGATAATGTTGCCAAGCATCTAGAGGACATACATGCTCGCCGAACCTATTGGGCACTCTGCCACCGTTCCAATCTTAATGTCAGAAACAATAACACTAACAACTTTGCAGAAGCGGATATGAGGGTACTTAAAGATCAAATTATGGATTGTACCAAAGCGTACAATGTCATACAACTCGTTGATTTCCTGACAACTCCCCTAGAGGCATATTAAGAGAGACGATTACTGGATATCTGCAAAAATCGACTTGATCGGGCCCTGCCGTCCAGGTTTCTACCAAATCCACAGACTGGTGCGAAGATAGACCAGGAGAAGATAACGAAAATTGGAGAGACGGCATACAGAGTTCCCAGTGAAACAGATCCAGACGTCACATACACAGCAGATGTATCAGTTGGTGCATGTACAGTCCTTCAAAAATGTAAATGGACACACAAAAATCAAATTTTCTTGAAAACGGCTGGTGATAAATCGATGCGGTTTGCTGCATTTGATAGGGCATTTAGTTGTGCATCATGATATCTACCACTTGGAAATTTGCTATTTTACCTATAAGTCAATTTTTTCGATTTATGAAAGGTCCCAAAATCAACTTTTTTATCACGCATTTTTTGGGGGCAAATTTTATATTGACTGGAAGCTTCTGTTGAGTTATGAGTGAATATCTAAGAAATTCCACAGTTTTCACTTGAATCTGCAACTTATTAACCCATTTGTGCAAAAGGGTTTTGTTACCCGGTCTTCTACTGCGGAGATGCCCCCTTGATATTATTCACCTGGCCCAGACAACCGGAATCATGTCACCATTTCAATGGCCTTGTTTAATATGCCTATGAATAGCTCTCCCAGGCCTGGATTTGGCAGCTGGACAATGGGTTCACCAATATTACTTTACCCTCGCGTTTACAATACATCAATGTTAACAACATTTCCACCCCCATTCAAAACCTCAGCCAATAAGGAATTAACACTCGGGCTGCATGTTGAAACTGACATAATTGGCTATGGTCGACTTCTCCAAAGTAATTCCAAAGTCAATAAACAAGGTGCAAAATTTTGACATAAAATGCTGTTTTCCCACCAATTAACACAAGATATTTTCATCACCTTGATGGGGACGTGGGTTTTTCATCATGGTGATTCATCCTATCAAGAAAAAGTACGAAAAAAATCGGAAACGAAAAAGTTGATTTTGGGGCCTTTTGTAAATCAATAAAAGTCGGTATTAGATACAATAGCTAATTTTTATGTGGTAGATACCATGATGCACAACTAAATGTCCTATCAAATGCAGCAAACCGAATCGATTTATCACCAGCCGTTTTCAAGAAAATTTGATTTTTGTGTGTCCATTTACTTTTTTGAAGGACTGTACATGGTGGAGAGGGAAAACAGGTAATTCAAAAGGGCTTAGGCCTATGCCATAGATATTTGCGGGTTTTCAACATGACAATACAGTAGAGCAGAAGCAATTTAGTCGGTGAAACTGAGGAATGCAATTGTAGCAACTTAAAGGGGAACTATAGGCATGAGCTAGGGGGTCAAATTGGTAGTCTTTATGTGATTAATATGCACAGTTAGGTGACTGGGTCGCATTTAATTCACCGATGAATATATTCCTCGTACACGTGTGAATAGTTTCGATGTTCTGTGAGATAGGAGAGACCCCTACCGGCAACTTCGAGTAACTAAATCTTGTCTACCTAGCTCCTGCCTTTAGACCCCCGTATCATAGGCATTGTATTCACACTTCTAATCTGTATTCTAATAGTTTCTTCATTTCTATTCAGGAGGACCATGTAAACACCAGTACCTGGTGGTGAAGATGTACAGACTTGCGTCATGGAATTTCATCCCTCTGAATGATCCAGCCATGAGGCGTATTTTTTTCATGGTTACAACTGGGAAAGCAACACCACTGAATGGTGACTGGTTTGAATCACTCCACTCAGGAAGGACAACCCCTGCCGATACCAACACTGTTGTTGAGGAGACGGGAGGAAACGGTGATGATCCCATGGACATTTCTATTGGTGGTTCCTACTGCTGGGGTCCCTACTGAAGGTGCTTTGTCTACGACACTTCTTGATTCTCTCCACTTGCAGAGAGATCTTCAGAATCAGTCTGATCGTAGGAATCAGCAACCTCCATTCAACGATGATCATAATCCATGTACTGATAGTATTTATTGGATGAGTTAAACAATGTATTTGACAAGATAAAGACAAGTTTCCTTGAAAACAGAGACTACTTTGAAAAGCCATTGAGATTTTTTGTTAAACAAGCCAATTCCTTGACCACAAAGTCTGCATTACAGTGCTTTGGGAAGTACTCGGGGGGAACTGCGATAGCATTGGGAAAAATACGGAAGGCAAAAAAGAACTTGGTGAGTTGCAAGAAGATTGGGGTCCAGCCTGCAGGACTTGCTAAACGTAAGATGCTTGGTGGTGGTAAAAACCGAGTTGGTAGTGGTAGGCCAGCTACTAGAAGTAGTTAGGGAGAGACAAGCAGTAAGAAGTTGAAAAAGAGCAGCACTCCTTTCTCTTCCCAGATTTTGCCTAGGAGAAAAGCTTCTCATAATTTGAGAACATGTGTCCAAAGAAATGAAGCATTAGGTAAGACGCACTCTGCCAAGTGGTCTGCAATACTGTATTGTTCCATTGGAAAGGTCGTACATGTAAACCAGTTCATGCGTCTTGTTAAAGTTGCAATTCATTCATTAATTGGCCATTAAATTATGTACACCTTTGATTTAGATTCGTTCCCTCCATGCATATTTACTGAGATTAGTATGCAATCAGTATGCAAAAACTGTAAAAGACCCTTATGGAGCTCGCAGTGACATCTCCTTTGGAACATTACAGTAATATTCTGTGCCAGAATGTGAGTGTTTTATATTGTCACTTACTTGACTATGACTTCAGTCTTTTTCAATACAGCAGTGTATCTTACTTTTTACAACATTTTTCCGCATTTGTTTTAGAAATGTTAAAGTGAGACTACACTAGTGTGCATTTGTCAACATTCCATTTTACTTTTACAACATTTTTCAGCATTTGTACTTGTTTTAAAAATGTGCATTTGTTAGCATTGCCAATGGAGCTTGAAATTGAGATTTCTCTGTTCATTGTACGTTATACCTGTTGTGACTGTTTACTTGGTTCTTAACTTTTGGTGTAATGAAATAATTACGGTATGAACCTCATACTGTCCTATTACCAGTATTACCAAGCCAGTAACCCATACATAGGACTTTAGATGTAAAATAACCTTACTTTTTTTGCTATCAATAATAATAATAGTTAATCTGCAAAAATACTGTATTCAGTGTTTCTATTTTATTTAATACTGTAATATTGCTGAGGAGTGGGCTCCGCTTTTTCGGGTCTGTGCTGAGGGATGGAATTGACTTGACTGTGTGCTGCCACTTAACACCTGTTTGGGTACTGTAGAACTCGCCTCCCCCCTTCCCCAGATCCTATGTCCCCACCCAGAGTCTGATGTTCAATGATAAAACACCACTGGTGCGCCTCCTTGCCCAACGACCGTGAGGACTCCAACCTCCAACGTTGTCGTCATACTTCTGCCGAGAGTGTCTTGCCCAAGGACCTATACTCCAAACTTCTGTCAAGTGTCTTGCCCAAAGACCCACATCACACAAACAACCGCACGCACTAATCGCATAAATTATTCAAATCATGACGTCATATGCAAATGAGACAAAAACCGTGTAGGAAAAAAAATTCGCGGGCCGGAAACCACCCAAGTACATGATGCCCACATTATAGCGAGGGCATAATAATGGAAGAAACGAAGACAAGATATCCTACCTCTTTTGCCTATTATCATACCCGGATGTTTAGGCTCTACCCATCGAGGCGGTAATAGAAATCGGGTATTGTCGGGCTTGGGATCTTATTTGTGAGTGGATCCAGTAAACTGTACCCACTGGTTGTCGACAAAAAGAGAAACGAAATAGTCCAAATATTGCGTGGCCATCCCTAGTAGACTGTTACATAAAATCTCGGAGCTTCGAACTCAATGATTTAGATATGATAGAGATACGAAGACAATACTGACATAAACAGCGAGAGGCTGTGTCCTTAATTTTTTCGACAGTTATGAGAAGTTGCTGATGGCAATGATTTAAGAGTTCTTTTCGAAGTTCGTTGTTCTTCTCCACATGTTCATATTTATCAGGTTTGCATTGAATACATTGTCGTTATTTAATCGACTAATTCTGGGTATCATACGGTCCCTTGTTTTGTTCTCAGGATATCCAATATTTTCAATTCTGACCAACTACAACAAGTTTTATAACATACTTAATTTTTGCAATCGTTAAAGAGATCCAGTCGTGGCACAAGTCTTTCTTTAGACGAGTTAAACGTGGTAAAAATAAATATATTGGTGATTACTTCTTATGCAGCTCATTGGCTACGTATACATAATCAACTACCTGAGGGGACCTCGAAACTGCCTACATTTTTCAATGGAAGCTTATTTCCACCTTGGATTTAACTGGGGCGTTCAAAACTCCCCATTTTCATAAGCGTTTCGCTATGTTTCCTTTAATGAGAATATCTCATTAGATGCCAATAACTGGTACATGTATATGATACCATAAGACACTACATGTAGTCCATGAAACGAAGACCACATACTTAATTGCTTACAAAAAAACTTAGTTCTCAACTGTAAGCGACAAAATATGGCGCTTTTCACGTCAATGTTGTTATCTAACTAGTTTTATAGAAATCAATGAATTCAAATTGACCGTTGATTTGTGTTATATCTAGTGCAGTGGTACGGATTTGGCCCGAATCAATGAGTGACCCGGGATGGCACTGCCCCAACACAAGTGTTATTGTTTTCGAAACGGGTCGTTGCTTGGAAACTATACGTTGATTTGTGATTTGTTGTTTTTTTATTCTAGTGTCGTCATTGGTCTGCATGGGGAGGAAAAAGAACTACACCTTCTGGTATCAATGTCTTGTTTTGTATTGCGCAACCCTCCATACTGGTCACGGCAAGTCTCCATTGGTACCACAGCTCTCCCGGGCAATTTACGGGAATATCACGATGAAGCCCATTTAACTAGGCTAGAAACAGAGCTGAGGTACAAAGCATTGATAGAATGATAAATATAATTCAATATAAAAATATACTCCGAACATGCAGTATACATATATATAAATGTATCGGGTAACAAGTGCTTAAAAATTAATTTATGGTATTGATGTGACAGGCTGACAATGTTAGAATAGGCAGTTGTGTTAGTACATTTTCATTAGCCGAATGAAGCCGCATGCAATCGATCGGTTTGCCATGAACTCGATCAATAGATAAGTTCTGGAGTAGTGCTCATGGTAAACTTGTGCAGGCACATACCATTCTATCTTACGAGATGACTCAAAATCAGTGTACATTATGACAAAACACATGTAAGGTTTAAGCCAAACGGCGTTTGCAACAATATTGATACGATAAACCTCACCCATGTAAGTCGAAACAAGCTCTTAATGGGAAATGAACCATTTTCTAATCTTAAAAACCAAGAAACAAGTTAATAACAAACTAAACAAATTAAACAAATGTCAAAATAACAAACTAGTTATAAACCCCATTAAATAAAAGTTGAATTATTAAAAAAGAAACATTTTAAGTCTTCTGGTAGTCAGGTTCAGATCGGGGTTATTGTCAGTAAAATCTGACTGATTTCAATCAAAACATGTCAACTTTTGACCACAAACTTCGAGATATTTGGAGTTTTTCAGATTTTTACCACGAAAGTAGTATTATAAACCTGCTATAAAGCTCGTTGTAGTTGGTCGAAATTGATAAGTACATGTAATGAATAGTCCATTAGATGACAACAAGTGAAACTATACGATACCCTTACATAGTACATTAAGCACCGACAACTTACTGAACTGCTAATAAACCAAAAAAATATGCGAAAATGTGAAGAAGAAAAAAACATTTTTAACCTTTTTTAGTCAACTGAGATTGCTTTGAGAGTGAGAAATTAGAAATGTTGTAGAAGCTTTTTGGTCCGCCAAAAAATATGGCGCTAAAGTTGAGAAATAAAACAATTTTGTTGACATTTCATTTCTGGTCAACTGAAAAATATGGGGGTGAGACAAGGAAATTAAACATTTTTGGACGCCTCTTAGTCCTCCAAAAATATGGCTTTGAAGTTTAGTAATAAATATTTCTGTGGACATCTTTTTGTCCTCTGAGTAAAGAGAAATGAAACTGTATTTGGATATCTTTGGTACAGTTAAAAATATTGGTTTGAGACTGAAAAATAACGAGACGTTTTTTTATCCACGGAAAATATGGCTGTGAGATTGAGAAATTAAACATTCTCTGAAGCTTTTTGGTTGTCAAAGATAATGGCTTCGAAGTTGAGAAATAAACTTTTCTGTGGACATTTTTTGTCCACTGAGTTTATTATGTGGCATTGAAATAGAGCAATTAAAAACATATTGGGGCACTAAAAAAAAAAAGGGTGTGAAACTAGGAAATTAAACATTTTCTAAAAGGTTTTAATTAAAGTCCTAGACAAAACATGGCTTTAGTTGAGAAATAGGAATTGCTGTGGACAATATTGTGGTCTACAATAAAGTAATGTCACATTGAAAGAGAGAAAAGAAGAAACATTTTTGTGGATACGTTTTGTGCACTGAAAAATATGGGTTTGGAAAAATAAACTTTTAGTCCACTGATTAATATGGCTTTGTGACTGAGAAGTTGAACATTTTCTGGATGCCTTTTTGCCCTCAAAGAAATATGGCTATGAAGTTGAGAAATATATTTTTTTGTATACATTTGCTGGTCCACTGAGAAAGATGGCTAGAAGATTAAAGATATATTGACAATATGTATTTATAATTTACTGGACGCCATGATGAAGCCCACTTTAAGTCAGCTACCAACGCAGCTAAAATGCACTAAAAATTAGACATTGCGACAATAATTCAACGTTCACGTACGAGTTTCAGGGGCTTTGCAAAAACTCCCGAATATGAATTGTTGACTAACATTGACGTGAACGATCCAAAAATTTAGACAATAGTGTTAGTAACTTTTGATTAGCTGCTAAAAACCAGCCCGCACTTAAGCAGCGTGCATTCACAGATCAGTATGCAATTTGTTATAAAAACAAATGGTTTGCAATTACATGTATTTGCAAACTTGTGAGAGACACATACTGAAATGACTCAGAATTAATGTACACGTCATGAAATATATTTCAAAATGCTAAGCAAACCGCATTTCAAACAATGTTAGTACGGTATACCATTCACC
Organism: Lineus longissimus; assembly: GCF_910592395.1. Classification (NCBI taxonomy): domain Eukaryota; kingdom Metazoa; phylum Nemertea; class Pilidiophora; order Heteronemertea; family Lineidae; genus Lineus; species Lineus longissimus. The sequence goes on from NC_088321.1 coordinate 4,053,142, forward strand.
ACTTAAAGGGGGACAATAGGCAGGAGTAAATTGGCCACCTTCGGGTGACTCATATGCACAGTAAGGGTACTGGGTCATGTCAGATTCAGCACTACATACTGTAGTTTCATGAAAATAACACCACTTCATTAACAGCCGGTGTCGCCGCCCCTGACTCATAGGGTGGCGAACAGAGCTGTTGAGAAGGCCGATCATTGGCTGGGATTCCAGAGAGGGTTGTCCAGGCCTCATATCCAATATACTTCAGTTTCGAGTCCAATCCTTATTGTTTGGGTTGTTGAAACCGATTCGTAGGTCTCCTATGAATGGGATAATGGGATCGGGCCTTCGGCCATTGTACTGAGTGTCCCAGAACATTTTCAACTAATCGTCATTGGTAGTGTAAAGGGTGTCCCAGTGCTAATGGCTGATAGTGTACAGGGTGTCCATGAAAAAAGTCCAAGTGTCATATTGGCTTCTGCTGGTTTTAGGGACTGACCTGCCCTTTCAAAGTGAGGCACTGCTCAGGGAGGTAATGGAGCATGTCTTCGGGTCTTATCATCCCTTACCAGCTTCGGGCTTTCAAAGATACTTTGCAGTGCGAAATTGGTAAGAATGAGAAGTTGTCCGTCACATATCGGGAGACAAAACCGAACATCCCTCTGAATGTACAGTCTTGTCCGAAGTGATCAGTGAAGGAATAAAAAAGAACGATGCAAATCCCGATTCAATTTTTTTTCAAGCTAAAGATACACATTATTAGATTGTCCAGCTTTCAGAATCGTACCCACAATCATTCACAACACCCACAGTCAATTCAAGTCCATCACAATGTCCTCCTCGACTACATTCACGAACTCTGGTCCATCCACGGCAGTCTCCTCTTCTTCCTCCAAGATCCAAGATCCTCCGTCTGGTCTCTCAGGTAGGCAAGTTTTTCTGTCACGATGTAGCGCCGGCGTCGTTTTCTCAGCAGCTCTACAGCATCCATTGTCGCACAGGTTGTCTGCAATGTGGGTACCCTCAGTTGGGCTTCATTTATAGGCCTAAGAGGCCCTAGAATTACACAAGAAAACCACAAATCCTAGAAACTTCGATTCCGTTTTCTCCCACGTAGGCCTAGGGAGTCTAAATTAAAAAAGAGGGTTGTAGAAAAACAGAGGATGAGCTCCTCGTTTTTCTTCGGAATTTCGTGACTACTATCATTGCCTGAATCTCACTTTGCTTTACTAATGCAAGCATTCGTAGATTTTCCTTCAGAGTTTCAATAAAGACTTTTTTGTTTTGGGGGGTTTGGATCAATCTAAAAGGTGCTTCAGTTTTATGAGACAACCTGTATAAACGGTCGGCAAGTGGCGTTACCATTTACGTCATTCCACATGCGCACTCATCGACCAGTAGGCCCACAACACTTCGAATCAATAGGGCTGCGGTAATAAGTGGTTTAGGGTAACCGTGACAGCTCGGCTGAGCCATCACAAGGGCCAGCGAAGTCACTCATTGGTTACCTCTGGTGAATAGACTCGAGAGAAGAGGCCGGGCCTTGAATATCCCAAAGTGGTGTTATTTTCATGAAACTACAGTATACAAGCCATTAGGCTAATATGGGTCGTCGCAACACGGGAAGGATGCACGGAATGTCACTAAAAAACGCATAAACCATCTCGAAATAATTCATTACATATTTCGACACTTTGACACGCATCTTTTTCTAGTGAACATACAGACCTATATCATCGCTTATTGTGACGAACTCGGATATCAGTCCGCTAGAGAAACCCGGCCCGAGAACAACCCATTTACCGCCATTTCCTGGACACAGCACACCCTCGCCGTGCCAGGCTAATCATTCCACATTTTACTATGCTCCAATGATTATCCTGGCCCCAAATGTTTAATCACTATTACAAGAAAATTGTTATACTTTATCCAGCAAAAATATCGCATTTTCTCTCGATAGAAAATGACAAAATGTTTAGAAATTGAGATTCCATTAAAAACATCCTTCATATTCGGTCAATTAGTACCCTTTTTTGATAATGTTTGTCTGCACTATTTTGCGAAGGGCTACACACTTCGCGGCATGCGATTTGGATATTGCCTGTTCACTCAGTCTGCAGCCAATCAACAAGCAGCCTGAGATTTGAATTTGTTGTGATTTCTTTGGCGTGCAAATTGGACACAGCAGACGGGCTAACCACGTGATATGGAGTCTTGAACATGTATAGGTCACGCCTGCTGATTTACAATCATTAACATTCAATTGTAGAAAGAACTAGGGCGGCGCCGTCAGCTTGAATATACATACTCCGGATGCTAATTTTTGAGTTACGCTCCGCCTCTGACAAAGTTCTAAACACGTCAGGAAATGGCGATCGCACGCTGACATTTAGCGAAAATTCCCAACTTCCATCGGTGATTATGAAATAATAACACAACGACAAGAAGAGATACAGAAGTATGTATCTAATAAGAGTCTTACGCGTGAGATATTTGATTGTCTGTGGTTTTGTTGGGTGAAATAAGCGATTTTATTGGGGCATGTTTTCGTGTGCGTTGTCACGTATACAGAATGGTGTTTTGCATAGCATTCCCGATCGGCCGAAGCCGCTGAGCTGAAACAAATCGATTCACCGCCTACACTTTTACTCCGATTTTGCTGAAAATTGGTGACAAAGAGGCTTGATGTATTCCGCACAATTCGTAGGAAGCGAATTTCGAAAATAATTATGAAAAATGTTTTTTCTAAGTAAAAATGGCCGTTGCTAGGCATGGTTGCTAGGCCATGCTGCCACAGACATATCCACGGAAAAACTGCCAATAAGGTTCTGCACTGCGTTAGCGACGACCCAATATCCATTGTACAAGCCTGAATAGTTTTGACGTACTGTGAGATGGGAGACAACCCGAATTGGCGACTTTGTGTAACTTTATCTTGCGTACCTAGCAGCTGCCTAGAGTGTCCATTTAACGCTGTTAAATGTTTGCCGAAACAAACACATCGATGAGAAAATGAACCATTTACTAGAAATTAGACTTCAAATTACAAAACTGTTAAAGGAGCATTGGTATTATCAACAGCATTATTACCAGACTGTCGGCCGTCCCCTCCGTCACCTTCTATTCCACAGTCGGAGTTCCCATCATTAAATAACGGTTTAGTTCAAAACCAGGCAATTGGCATTTGGCAATGTCAATGTGCCAAACGACAACTGCACGACAGATTAGAGATATCCTACAGTGCACTTCAGGTAATTTCATTAAAGATGGATTGATGGACTCAACCAAGTCATACAGCAATGAGATAGTATAGTCCGGGAGCTGAGTGACTTTAGAAATCGTTTTCCTAATTTCTGTGATGACAATTTCTTTTCAAGAATATTTCTTAATATCTAAGAGTCAAAGTTCTCTGTGGACAATAAAGTGCTTTGTTCTTGAAATTTAATTCTCTCCTTCCATTTCGAAATCTTTTCCAAATTTCTCTGTGGACAATTTTAGTTCAAGAATATGTCAAAAAACATTTTAATCGAAATTCTCTGTGGAAATATTCGCTTTCAAATTTCTATCTCTTCCCTTTTGAAATGTTTTTCGAAATTTTTCTGTAGACGATTTCATTAAGTACATATTCTACTCAACCTTCAATCATATCAAAGCTTCTTGCTTCTATTTCAAAATTGATTCCCAATTTTCTCTGCGGACAACTTCCGTTCAGGATGTTTCATAACGCATATTCCTATCAAATTTCAAAGCGCTTTCAAAGCGCTCTCTCTTCAATTACAAACTCCCAAAATGTCAGTTCAATAATATTTCAAATAGAACTATCAGCAAAATTTTCGGTGTAGTACTATACACTCTTCAAATATCTCTCATCCACTTCAAAAAGTTTTTTCCTATTTTCTCTGTGGACAATTTCAATTCAAAAACATTTCAAAAATTATTCTAATCAAACTTCTTTGTCGACAAAATCACCGTATAATGTATTCCCTCCATTTCAAAATTGATTCCTTATTTTCTCTGCGGACAATTTCGATAAAATTCTTATGAAACTTCTTTGTAGACGATTTCCAGTTCAATAACAAACTATAAGCAAAATTACTTGACTGTGGACGCTCTTTAAAACTTTCTCTTCCGCAAAAGTCATATCACTTCTATACATCGAAATCCCTTGTCAACTTTCACTGCATTTTTGTCGATAGGAAAAAAATTACCGAATGTGCTCAATGCCATTTCTCTCAGTGGACGAAATCAATTTTTAAAATTTCCAAAAACATATTTGTTTGATATCGATGGCATGTTCCTCATTAGTGGACCAAAGAATGTCTACCAAAATGTCATATTTCTCAACTTTAAAACCATATTTCTTTGAAGACCAAAAAGCGTCAATAAAATGTTTAATTACTCAGTCTCAAAGCGATATTTTTTAGTGAACTTAAGGACGTCCTTAAAAAAGTTTATTTTTCCAAACTCATATTTTTTCAGGGCCAAACAAGTTTCGTCGAAATGCTTTTAATTTCTCTATTTCAACGCCACATTACAATGATCACTCAGTGTACCAAAAAATGTCCACAGAAATTGTATTTCTCAGCCTCAAAGCCATAGGACTAAAAAGCGTCCACGAAATGTTTGATATCCTAGTCTCACACCCATATTTTTTAGTGCCCAAAAATGTAACCAAAATGTTTTTAATTTCTCTATTCTTTTATTTCCGACTTCAAAGCAATTTTCCTTTGAGAATCAAAAGCGTTAACAAAACGTAACATTTCTCAGTCTCAAAACGAAATTCTTCTGTACTTCCTGAGAAAATTAATTTTTCAATCTCAAACCCATATTTTTCAATGCACCAATAAAATTGCCTCAACATGTTTCATTTCCATATTCACGTCTTGACCCTCAATGTACTGATATTGCTTAGTTTCCAGACAAGGCGCGTCATTACCTTGGCGAAGAATACAGCAAGCATTGGTATGCAATCTATTTCAAACTGAAGTTGATCGGCTATTACTCACTCATAAACGGCATCGTTGTGCACACACTGGTAACAAGTTAGCGTGATGCCACTGACATGACTGATCATCACTGCTGCTCGATCAGAGGTCTGATATCTCGGCAAATATAGCGTTTTTGTGTCTCATTCAAAAACAACAATATGCTTTGCATCGAAACTTACGCGCGCAGTGTCCAGAGAACATAAAAAAGGCCAAACGAGTGAAGTAGGTTTTAAATCCAGGTCATATAGCAGAGCAGTGTTCTAAAAAGCCTCCTTTTGATATGTTGTAGGAAATGAGATTTTTAAATTGGTTTCTACGGAATCAAGGCAAAATCAAGACAAAATACATTACAAAGTCATTTTCGACCAAACTGCCACTTAAAAACAAATAAAAATCACGCTGGTCTCACTCAGAGGCAACATGTTGCTATCTGTTGGTAATACATTTATAGGGTCTTAATCCTACCGTTCAAGATGTATGCATACATTAATACATACTTGTACTCCTTTACAGAGCTCCTATGCTAAAATTCTAACCTCTATATCACCTACACCCACCACTGGAAAAACTTATAAAACTGGGTTTCTATGGGCAAGTAGGCCAACTCTATCACTCAACACATTCAAATCATTTGTAGCTTCTATGTTAAGTAAAACTAAATGAAACAGAGAGAGAGCGATTTACTTTCCACAGAGGATTTTCATGATAATAAATTCTGAAATATTCGTGAAAAAATTTTTAATACAGAAATTTGGATGAGGATTTCGAAATGGACGATAAAGAAATTAGATAGCGATTTCATTAACTGTGATATTGCATATTTCAAACATGGAAACTAGTAGAATTAGCCATGGACGTCTTTATGAATTATATATAAATTACACTACAGGAGAACTAGATAAATATCGCTACAAAAGAGTCAACTATTAAAGGTGTCAATAACGAGTAGATGCAAGAAACTGATATAGGTGAATTTATTTAACATGTTGAAAGGCACTTGCTTTACTATTTACATGCTATAGTTTCACCGGTCTAAGTCAGCTGGATTATATATTTCATGAAATCGAAAACAGACCAATCCGAGACATGACGTCGAGTAAAACCGGACAATATGGTTTTGCTAACCCGATGTCAATGTAAAACATGAGGAATCGCATCAGGCGGCAATAATATCGTATTTTACCTTTGTTGATTATTCAGGAACGATATTCAAGAAATGATCTCATATTGGTGAATCTAGAATGTGTATTGGTTTTTTTTCTGGTTTTTATCATGCGTATGCATCCGCTTAGAACTCCGATCTTTTGTTCAAATTGTAACTTTCAATTATTTGTCTTTTTTTCGGGGGAGGAGGGAGGGGCTCAACATTGAAATAGATGTCGTTTTTTTCACTATCTTTAGTGTACTTATCAGTCGATCTATTTGTTTTAAAAAACCCACAAAGCCACACCAGGGTCTTTCAAATAAAGAGTCAGGCCACGGCAAGTTTCTTTTGATCCCACAGCTCTCTCGGGCAATTAACTGGAAGCCATTGTGAAGCCCTTTTTAATTCAGCTACAAACTGAGCTGAGGTGCAAAACAATGATGGAACGACACCAAAGTTCAACGAAAAATTTTTACTCGGCACATGAGGTACACAATGATTTATCGCGTTACAAATACATAGAATATAAATTATATTGATGTGAACGATCTAAGAATTCAAGCAGATGTGTTGAGTAGCTGCTAATTGCCAAACATAACAATAATGAAATCGCAGTTAAGCTGATCACTGATCGGTTTACAATTTGTTATAAAAAATCCATAATTTGGTTGTAATCAATAGTAAACTTGGCACATGTAATGTAAATTGTTTGTAAACATCATAAATGTTTGGGTTCTCCAAAATTGATGTAAACATCATAAATGTTTGTGTTCTCAAAAATTGATGTAAACATCCGATCGTTTTTTTACCGTGAACGCGAAATTAAACCAGCTGTAAAACTCGTTGTAGTCAGACAAAATTAATAGGATATGAATATTCCATTAGATGACAACAACCGGAACTATGTGGTACCCTTTGTCCATTAAACACCGACAACATACATGTACTAAATTGCTAACCACAAAAATATAGTATATGTGATGCTGTGGAATAGAAACGCTTTTCGTAAATTATTTTTAAATCAGTGCCATCACTTCTCCTCAAAACTGTCGAAAAGCAACATGCGAAACTTATCGCTTTTCATAAAACTGTTATCTGAATAGTTTTATAGAGATCAGTGACTTTGAAGCTGGCGTTTGCTTTAAAACGGGGTGTTTGTAACGGCGATGTTCAGCTGATCGAAGAATTGTTCAAATTCCTGTCGTGCGGAATTGGCTTGGGTGTACCACATGACCCGAGAGAACCCCGTCCCTACGCGCGTCTTCCGAAATGGGTGGTGGCTTTGATGTTGAAGTCATACGTTCCCGTGTTGCCTGACTCTTTATTTTGAAAGACTCTGGTCACACCGACCTTTTAGAGCGTGATGATCTGATGACATGTTCAGTCATTTCTTCTGGGGGTAAACTAAGCACCATTATTGACCCTGTTCAGAGTCAGGTTTCAACCTAGCTATCCCCAGTACATACATGTACTACCAAATTGATTGAATATGCAGGTTCAATAGAATCTTTGCTCAACCGAAATAGATGCACCACTTTCGACCCACAATTTCAAAGATGTATATTAAGTGTGAATTGAACATATTGGTTATGAATAAACAACAAATTGGAGCCAAACTCACCGATTTCCTGTGAGGTATAACTCTCTTTTAAATATTCCAAAAAGCATATACAATGTACTCCTTTCTTACTCATGAACTAAATGGATAAATAATCTTATACATGTGAAACTTGAATTGGTTCAAGTGGTCAGCTGATGATTTCCTCCTTACCATGCAGGCTATCACTGATAATAGCAAAACAGGTTAGAACTAGATCTGACT